>NW_024704754.1:8447030-8607849 GCF_018977255.1 Callorhinchus milii
TCGATTATTTTTTAAAATGTAAATAATATTTAAATATCATAGGCAACCTTTCACCTTGGAAGGATGTCTCAAAGTGATTCATAAGACAAAGTGTGTTTTGTAGGCGAACACAGCAGCCAATTTGTGCATAGCAATATCCTACACACAGCTATTAAGTGAATGATCAATTTTATCCGGGGGATTGTCGGCCAGCTCACCCAGGAGAAACTCCCTTCTCTTTTCCAAATAACATGCTTTAATACCCATCTGAACAGGCAGATGTTCACTTCAGTTTAAAAGAAAGGAGTAAAGAAAGGAGACTTGCAGGGTGACAGGTACTCTCAGCCTCATTCATAATGTAGCACTTTGGCAACTTAATGCAATTCTTTTGGAGATCTACTTACACATCAACAACAACAAATTACACCTGAGCTGGAGGTTGGGATCAGGAGTGGTGGAGCACAAGCGAGGATGGAGGTAGGCGGGTGACCAATGTGTGGTTGACGAGGAGAGTCTTGAGATGCGCCTTGAAGCAGGTAGGGGAAGGGGCGAGGTGAAGGGACTATTGATGATGATTATGATGTTGATGCTGAATTCTAAATAGTAGAGGGGTGGGGGCTTGTGATCACAGGGTTAGTTGGACTGAATGGCCTGTTTCTGTGCTGTATTATTCTGTGTAACTCTGCGTCTTTAACAACAACAAAATTACATTTGTATAGATCTTTCATGTCGGGAGGATGTCCCAGCCAGTATTTTGGACTCGAGCTGCGGGTTGGAACTGGGGAGGGTGGAGCGCAGTGGGGAAGGAGTGTGATCAAAAGCACAGTCAAAGAGAGGGTTTGAGACGGTCTTGAAGGAGAAGGGAGGGGGCGAGGCAGAGGGAAGCAGGATGGAGTTCAGAAGGGTCGGGGCTGAGGCGAAGGCCTGCCCGCCATGGTGGGTGGGGAGGCGGGGGACGTGAAGCAGCTGGAGCGAGGGAGGCAGACAGGATGGTAGGGGTTAGAGGTTGCAGAGGTAGGAGGGAAGAGGCCATGAGAGCCTTGAAGGTGAGGAAGGATCTTGAACTCCTGCTGTGATGGGAAGCCAGTGAGAGCGCGGCAAGGTGGGAATGTTAGGGTCACAGAGCCTGGTGTGGGAGAAGACATGAGCTGCGAGTTCTGATGATCTGAAGCTATGGAGGGAGGAGTGGCGGACAGCGAGCAAGGAGTTGCATAGTCAGCCTGATGTTAAATGCGTGATGAGGGTTTTGGCGGCTGCAGTAGTGAGACAGTGGTGGAGCCGAGTGATGTTGCAGATACGGGGGAAGGCAGAGGGTCATGGCAGATGTGAGGAAGAAAGGAAGCTAGGGTCAAACAAACGCCAAGGTTCCGGACTGGCTTAGTAAGGTGGAGAGTGCACCTGGATGTGATGTTCAGCGCCTGAGGTGGGAGGCCTGATGGGAGCCAATCAGAGAGGCCCTGTTTTTCGCACGTTAAGCTGAGAAAGTTGCTCTCTCTAGGACTGATGTCGACACTTTCAGAACAGCGTGGAGTAAGGTGAGAGGAAAAGGTAAGTTGGGTGTCATCCGCATACATGCTGAATGATGTCACCAAGGGGAGCATAAGATTGAAGAGGAGGGGACCAAGGACAGAGCCCTGAGGGACACACATGAGACGGTGGGGGTAGAGAAGAAAGCATGAAGTGAAGACGGTGGAGAGGTAGACTACCCATTCAAGGACAGCCTGAAGGTTGAGGTGGAGGACAAGCGTGGATGAGGATAGGTGGTCACGGTTCGAAGGCGCGAAGGTCAGAGGAACGAGGAGACGAGTGCAGATGTGACAGAATGTCATTTGTCACTTTGACCAGGCGTTTCTGTGCTTGGGGCCACGGAAACCGACTGGAGGTTTGGAATGGGTGGAAAGGAAAGACAAGTTGGAAGCAACACTCTTCAGGACCTTGAAAGGAAAGGGGAGGTTGGAGAGGGGGCGGTAGTTTGAAGCGCGACGTCACAGGGAGGTTTTTTGAGGTGGGTGATGATGGCAGTTTTTAAGGGGTGGGACATGGAGCCAGGGACAGGGAAGGTTTATGATGTCGTGGTAGGGGGCAAGAGAGCGGGGATAAGGAGTGGGATGGGGTCAAGGGAGCAGGTGGTTGGTTTTAGGGATAGGAATGGATAGTGCGTCGGGTGTGTGAGTGGGAGGATGGGTGAGGGAGTGTGGAGAGGAAGTTGGAGGGGAAGTGCACCGAGCGGATCCCCTGACTTTGGATTCAAGGAATTCCAGCATTTCTTGCATGAAGGTTGGAGGTGAGGATGGCGGGGGTGGACGGAGGAGTCAGTTGGTGAAGGAAAAGAGACCTGGGGTTGTTCTTGGCCTCCAAATTATCTTGGAGTAGAACGACAATTTAACGGAGGCGAGGGCAGAGCAGTAAGATTTGATAAGGAGGGAGAATAAGGGGAGGAGGGAGAGGAGGGGAAGGGAAGGGGAGAGAAAGAGAATGGGAGAGAAAGAGAAAGGGAGAGGAAGGAGAGAGGAGGGAAAGGAGAGGAGGGGGAGGGGAAGGGACGTGGGGGATCTTGAAATCTGGCGCTTCAGTGGGGACTAGCAATTAGAAAAGACATGACAAGTGTATTCTCTATTAATAAACAATTGAGTTTATGAACCTTGAGAGAAATCCAAGATTATTGCTATTTTATGGAAGTTGGGTTACTGAGGCCAGAGATCATGGAATCAATGCTCCTCTGCATTTTGAAGTCTCTTTCATATCCCTTCTCAAATCTTTTCCCAATAAAAACACATCCATTTATTTTTCATCTCTTTCTAACTTAAGTCCCAGAGTTATTATTCTGACTCTCCTGAACCTTGTTATATGCCTTAATGACCTTTTAAGCTAGTGTGTTCCACACTGCTTGCATGTTTCCAGATCTGGTCCACCAATAATCTCTATATTTTTCTTGCACTAATGTGGTGTTATATTACCTGCAGTTTTAGCTGCAAGATCAAACTAATGCTCATTTTCGAAAGGCGTAGTGCTCCGCCACTGCAAGCACTCTGGGAAGCTACCCTGCGTGAGTGGTATCATATAAATAAGGGTATTGTTGTGGTTAAATTACAGCAGATCCATTTAGTTGCAACCAAAAAGAACAAACATTTAATATAAATTTTTTTAAAAAAGCAAAATTGTATTTCAAGAAAAATATTGATCGACACTTGAGCAAGACAGGTTGTTGGCCGAAGATTCCTTATTTGGAAAAGAAGAACCAACTCATTTAGGCTGAATATTATCATGCTTAGCAACCTTGATGCTCAATCGATCAGCTCTGGGCTGGCAAATCCTTCAGCCACAGTGATATTTAATTGTTTTGTGTTGAGATCATTGTGGAAGTTGCGATACTGTCATCAGAAGCTCAAATATGCAGGAGTTAGTTGAAGAGAAGCTGAATGTTCTCTAGTTCATGAGCTTTGAAAGCTATTTTCAGCATATTAGAAAGCATGTCAACCAGCCTGAAAGCGTATGTCAACATCTTAACTGACATATTAGATATGCTACACATGAGTGCATGTGGAAGAACAGGCAGGCTCGCCTTGGGTATTGATGAGAACAAATACTGTTTGGTGCAAGGAATACTAGAGTATGCCAAGTACCAGCTGAAAACTGGATAAATCTATCACCAACTGTTGGACGGGGCCAGCTGAGTTTGAATGAGTAAATCCTGATAATATATCAGTCATAGTGAAATTGAGATTTTCACAATCCATTCAATCGCAGCAAACCTGCACTTTATCTGAGGAGAAAAATGGCCCTGGGAATACTTTAAAAGTCTACAAACAGGAGAGGACAGAAAACGCAACTTACTGAGGAAACTAATGGAGAAATGGAAGACTCAGAAACAGATAAGACGTGTGAAATATCTAAATCAAGAGCAAGGACGAAACTTGGCAGCCAACTGCACATGCAGTGGCCCACAAACGTCATGGATTGAGTGACCTTAAGTGATTGAGCGAAAAAAATTTTGAGGGATTATTACCCTGGTTAGCAATCCACCAATTGACAAACAACTTGCCTAAGGTTTCGTCCTGCCTGGGAATCAAACCTACATTCAATGGGGTTGTTACGTAACAAAAATTACAACCAGTTATGCTTTATAAGGAAATTCACAGAGGCATGATCTTGGATTGATGGACTTGTTTCACATTTATATCTTAAAGCTAGTATTGCCTAATACAGTCACGATACTTCCCAGTAAAATCTTGTGAAGTGCTTTAAGACATCTAGACGATGTGACAAGGCGCTGTAATGAAATGCAAGGATTTTTGTTTGTATTCAACGCCATTTTGTTACAAATGATCAGTTTGGGCTCATGTGGGCCCATTCAATATATCATGAGCAATTGTGGCTTAGTGGGTGCTCGTTTCAGTAGTTCATTTCCTTTGCAGAAAGGTGTAAATAAATGCAACTCCTGATAGACAATGAGTAATGTGTCAATCATATTTACCTCCAAACTTTAGTGAATTCATCTGCGGTATTCTGTTCAAAGATATTCATCTACATTAGAGCATAACTGAATTATTTTAAGCTGATAAATAATTGGGCCTTGATGCATATTCATTCAGTCTTTGTGGAACATTATAAAAAAAACTCCTGACATTTTCAAATAGCCTTGAATATGTGTACAATTGTTACAGGGTTCATCTCCAACAAATTAGCTAATTGTTTAACATGAACAAAGGATCAGGAAAAGGGCAAATTCAATTATTTTATATTTCGTGGTGTACTGTTTCTTTACAGTGTGTTCTGTGAAGCGCTTTGGGACGTCCTCCCGACGTGAAAAGCGCTATATCAAATGCAAGGATTATTATTATTATTATTATTATTATAACCACTGAGTTACAGGACTCCATAGGTTAGTGTTAAATTATACTGCGCAGCCTCATGCAACATCAACAACAATTTGCACTTACATAGTGTGGAATGTGACACTAAATGTACCATCAGCCTACAAAGGTTATACGACCCTGACAAAGTGCATGGTTGGTTCACGTGTATAGATAATTGAAGCACGTACACAGTGTTGCCACATAGCCTTATACAGTGGTCTTACTCAAGGTCTTTACACAAAGTCTCAGACATTCCAACACTTTTCCAGACTAGAAGAGATGATTGTTAAAACCAGATGGTACCACTCTTCAGGTAAGATCACATGACTCTGATGCAAACAAAGGAAAACTGTTAATTGCTATGATTGGATGTGAAAATGCTGCAAAATTGTCACGGGTCATGGTAAGAAATAATCATTGGTTGTAAAATGCCACATAATCTGTTAAGAAAAAGAATATAACCCTTTGTTTTTATACATTCTTTGGAAGTACCATCTTGGGTGACTTGGGAACCTGATTGGGTGCTTCCCCTTACCAGTAAGCTTGTAATAAAGCTTGTAATAAAGCTCGTAATAAAACCTGTACTGATTACTGTTCATTGTTTGTGTGGTCTATGGTTTTTATTCCACAACAGTTTTCTGGAGGTTCCACCAGATGACTAACTTCGTCTGATTCTGACTACACGGGAGGGTGAGTAGATTGTAAGTTGATTCAGAGTTTTCTGTCGGGGAGCGGCAGCAGGACAGCGCGGGGAGGAGCCTGGGCCTACTGACCCAGGTACTTAAACTCGACGCCGGAGCGAGTTCAGCCAGTCGGGGAGCGGCGGCAGGACAGCGCGGGGAGGAGCCTGGGCCTACTGACCCAGGTACTTAAACTCGACGCCGGAGCGAGTGCAGCCAGTCGGGGAGCGGCGGCAGGACAGCGCGGGGAGGAGCCTGGGCCTACTGACCCAGGTACTTAAACTCGACGCCGGAGCGAGTTCAGCCAGTCGGGGGGCGGCGGCAGGACAGCGCGGGGAGGAGCCTGGGCCTACTGACCCAGGTACTTAAACTCGACGCCGGAGCGAGTTCAGCCAGTCGGGGAGCGGCGGCAGGACAGCGCGGGGAGGAGCCTGGGCCTACTGACCCAGGTACTTAAACTCGACGCCGGAGCGAGTTCAGCCAGTCGGGGAGCGGCGGCAGGACAGCGCGGGGAGGAGCCTGGGCCTACTGACCCAGGTACTTAAACTCGACGCCGGAGCGAGTTCAGCCAGTCGGGGAGCGGCGGCAGGACAGCGCGGGGAGGAGCCTGGGCCTACTGACCCAGGTACTTAAACTCGACGCCGGAGCGAGTTCAGCCAGTCGGGGAGCGGCGGCAGGACAGCGCGGGGAGGAGCCTGGGCCTACTGACCCAGGTACTTAAACTCGACGCCGGAGCGAGTTCAGCCAGTCGGGGAGCGGCGGCAGGACAGCGCGGGGAGGAGCCTGGGCCTACTGACCCAGGTACTTAAACTCGACGCCGGAGCGAGTTCAGCCAGTCGGGGAGCGGCGGCAGGACAGCGCGGGGAGGAGCCTGGGCCTACTGACCCAGGTACTTAAACTCGACGCCGGAGCGAGTTCAGCCAGTCGGGGAGCGGCGGCAGGACAGAGCGGGGAGGAGCCTGGGCCTACTCACCCAGGTACTTAAACTCGACGCCGGAGCGAGTTCAGCCAGTCGGGGAGCGGCGGCAGGACAGCGCGGGGAGGAGCCTGGGCCTACTGACCCAGGTACTTAAACTCGACGCCGGAGCGAGTTCAGCCAGTCGGGGAGCGGCGGCAGGACAGCGCGGGGAGGAGCCTGGGCCTACTGACCCAGGTACTTAAACTCGACGCCGGAGCGAGTTCAGCCAGTCGGGGAGCGGCGGCAGGACAGCGCGGGGAGGAGCCTGGGCCTACTGACCCAGGTACTTAAACTCGACGCCGGAGCGAGTTCAGCCAGTCGGGGAGCGGCGGCAGGACAGCGCGGGGAGGAGCCTGGGCCTACTGACCCAGGTACTTAAACTCGACGCCGGAGCGAGTTCAGCCAGTCGGGGAGCGGCGGCAGGACAGCGCGGGGAGGAGCCTGGGCCTACTGACCCAGGTACTTAAACTCGACGCCGGAGCGAGTTCAGCCAGTCGGGGAGCGGCGGCAGGACAGCGCGGGGAGGAGCCTGGGCCTACTGACCCAGGTACTTAAACTCGACGCCGGAGCGAGTTCAGCCAGTCGGGGAGCGGCGGCAGGACAGCGCGGGGAGGAGCCTGGGCCTACTGACCCAGGTACTTAAACTCGACGCCGGAGCGAGTTCAGCCAGTCGGGGAGCGGCGGCAGGACAGCGCGGGGAGGAGCCTGGGCCTACTGACCCAGGTACTTAAACTCGACGCCGGAGCGAGTTCAGCCAGTCGGGGAGCGGCGGCAGGACAGCGCGGGGAGGAGCCTGGGCCTACTGACCCAGGTACTTAAACTCGACGCCGGAGCGAGTTCAGCCAGTCGGGGAGCGGCGGCAGGACAGCGCGGGGAGGAGCCTGGGCCTACTGACCCAGGTACTTAAACTCGACGCCGGAGCGAGTTCAGCCAGTCGGGGAGCGGCGGCAGGACAGCGCGGGGAGGAGCCTGGGCCTACTGACCCAGGTACTTAAACTCGACGCCGGAGCGAGTTCAGCCAGTCGGGGAGCGGCGGCAGGACAGCGCGGGGAGGAGCCTGGGCCTACTGACCCAGGTACTTAAACTCGACGCCGGAGCGAGTTCAGCCAGTCGGGGAGCGGCGGCAGGACAGCGCGGGGAGGAGCCTGGGCCTACTGACCCAGGTACTTAAACTCGACGCCGGAGCGAGTTCAGCCAGTCGGGGAGCGGCGGCAGGACAGCGCGGGGAGGAGCCTGGGCCTACTGACCCAGGTACTTAAACTCGACGCCGGAGCGAGTTCAGCCAGTCGGGGAGCGGCGGCAGGACAGAGCGGGGAGGAGCCTGGGCCTACTGACCCAGGTACTTAAACTCGACGCCGGAGCGAGTTCAGCCAGTCGGGGAGCGGCGGCAGGACAGCGCGGGGAGGAGCCTGGGCCTACTGACCCAGGTACTTAAACTCGACGCCGGAGCGAGTTCAGCTAGGGAGGGGAGGGGACGGAGCGGGGAACTGCGACGTCATAGATTAGTTTTCAGGTGAGTGCGCGCGCACAAAAAAACAAACAAAAAAAAAACCCTCTGCGCCCCCCCCCCCCGGGGCTCACATCAGAGCCCACTATGGTCCTGTTGGGTTCGATGCCCCAATCTACGGGATAATGCCATCCACCTGACCGCTCGCTCCTGGTCCCCGCGTGCGCACTATGGCTGCCGCTTTGACCCGAGCCCCCTCACCCCCTCCCTCCCGCTCACTCCTCCTCTCTCTCCGTCCCTCTCGTCTTCTATCCCCACTTGACCCTCCCACAACCTCCCTCTGCTCCAGCCTGGGAATCCTCCGCCGGGCTCACCGTGGCACTCGGCGTTGGCTGTCCAGCAGCAGCCACACCGACTGCCCCATTCCCCACCACACTCGCCACCCACCCCGGACACAGACCCGGGGAGTCAACCTCTCCTCCCTCATCCCCATCCCCCCCACCCCTGCCTCACAACCTGGACCCCCCTCCCCTCCCACACACCCTTCTGTCAACCGCTCCCTCCACATCGGACTGCAAAATGTCCGCTCCCTCTGCAACAAGGCCCTGGTCATCAACGATCTCATCCTTGATGAGAACGTTGATATCATGGCCTTGACGGAAACCTGGCTCACCCCAGGCGACACCTTCCCCCTCACGGAGGCCACGCCACCCGGCTACACCTCCCACCACATCCCCCGCCCCAACCGCCGTGGCGGTGGTGTTGCCCTTATCTCAAGGACACCACTTGCCCTATCCCCCTACTCCACTGGCTCTTTCCCCTCCTTCGAGCACCTCACCCTCTCCCACCCCTCATTCCTCTCCCTTAAAATCCTCCTCCTCTACCGGCCCCCTAAAACCTCTCCCACCTTCATCTCTGACATTTCAACACTCCTCACATCTCTTTGCCTCTGCTCTGATCGCCTCATCATCCTGGGCGACTTTAACCTACACTTCACCCCCTCCTGCTCCATCTCCACAGACTTCTCTTCCCTGCTCTCCTCACTCAACCTTTCCCTACACATAAACTCCCCCACTCACAGTCACGGCCACCCACTCGATTTGGTGATCACCCGGGGCCTCAGTGTCTCGGATGTCACTATTACCGACAAGGCCATCTCCGACCACTACTTCATCTCCTTCACCACCTCCACCCCCCTCCCCACCTCCACCAGACCCACCACCATCTTCTACCGCCCTTGGAAGAAGTTACCCCCACAATCCCTAACCGATGCCTTGGAGTCCTCTGAACTCCTCTCCCTCTGGCCTTCAACCCTCACCGACCCCTCTTCTCCTCTCTCCCTCCTCCACAATATCCTCTCCTCCACACTCGATACTCTTGCCCCCATCACTTCCCGCACTGTCTCCTACTCCCGCTCCTCCCCCTGGTACACCACCCACCTCCGCTCACTGAAATGCCAGGTGCGGGCTGCTGAGCGCACCTTTGTCAAATCTGGCCTAACGGTCCACCGACAAATCTGGCTGGACCTCCTCAAAATTTACCGCTCCACTCTAGCCTCGGCCAAGTCGTCCTTCTACTCCAGGATAATCCTGGAGGCGAAGAACAACCCCAGGCTACTGTTTTCCACCACATCCCGACTCCTCCGTCCCCCCCGCCACCCCGCGCAGGTCATCTCCTCCAACCTTCACTGCGAGGAGATGCTGGATTTCCTTGAATCCAAGATCAAGGGAATCCGCTCCGCGGTCACTTCCCCTCCAACTTCCACCCACCACCCACCCCTTCCCTCCCACACTCCGACTCCTACCCATCCTCCCCTACACACCTTCGTACCCGTTTCCCCACCCTCTGTCACTGAACTCATCCTATCCCTAAAACCAACCACCTGCTCCCTTGACCCCATCCCCACTCCACTCCTTATCTCCCAGCTCCATTTTCTTGCCCCACATATCACTGACATCATAAACCTGTCCCTCTCCTCTGGCTCTGTCCCCATTCCATTAAAAACTGCCATCATCACGCCCACCCTGAAAAAACCCTCCCTTGATGCGTCGCAGCTATCAAGCTACCGGCCCATCTCCAACCTCCCCTTTCTCTCCAAGGTCTTGGAAAGAGTTGTCGCCTCCCAACTGCGCTCTTTCCTTTCCACCCATTCTCTTTTTAACCCCTTCAGTCAGGTTTCCGTGCTGCTCATAGCACAGAAACTGCCCTGGTCAAGGTCACCAATGATATCCTGACCATCTGTGACCAGGGCTCCCTCTGTCTCCTCGTCCTCCTCGACCTATCGGCAGCATTCGATACGGTCGACCACGCTATCCTACTCCACCGCTTGTCCTCCCACCTCAACCTTCAAGGCACTGTCCTTGAATGGTTTAGCTCTTACCTTTCCCACCGTCTTCACTTCGTCTCAACGAATGGCTTCTCCTCCTCGGTCCCCTCCTCTTCACCCTCTATATGCTCCCCCTTGGTGACATCATCCGCAAACATGGGGTTAACTTCCACATGTATGCGGATGACACCCAACTCTACCTTTCCTCCTCTACTCTCAACTCCACGACCACCGATGTCCTGACAGCCTGCCTGTCCGACATCGAGTCCTGGACGAGAGACAACTTTCTTCAGCTCAACGTGCGAAAAACCGAGGCCCTCCTGATTGGCTCACGTCAGCGCCTCCGCACCTCAGGCGCTGACACCATCAGCATCCAAGGCTGCACTCTCCACCTCTCAAAGCCAGTCAGGAACCTCGGCGTTTTGTTCGACCCTGAGCTGTCCTTTCTCCCTCACATCCGCACCACAACTGGCACCGCCTTCCATCACCTCCGGAATATCGCCAGATTACGGCACTACCTCACCCCTCACGCTGCTGAAACCCTGGTTCACGCCTTTGTCACCTCAAGGCTGGACTATGGGAACTCTCTCCTCGCCGGCCTTCCCGCCACCTCCCTCCACAAGCTGCAGGTCATTCAGAACTCTGCAGCTCGTGTACTGTCCCGCACCAGGCTTCGGGACCACATCACTCCCACCCTCGCTCGCCTCCACTGGCTCCCCATCCCCCAGAGGATTGATTTCAAGATCCTCATCCTCACCTACAAGGCCATTCACGGCCTTGCTCCCTCCTACCTCTCCAACCTACTATCCCCCTACCTACCTGCCCGTACCCTCCGTTCCTCTGGCTCCGGTCTGCTCCACGTCCCCCGCCCCAACCGCCCTACCATCGGTGGTCGGGCCTTCAGCCTCTCAGCCCCGAGGCTCTGGAACTCCATCCCCCAGTGCCTTCGCCTTGCTTCCTCCCTTTCCTCCTTCAAGGCCGGTCTCAAAACCTTTCTCTTTGACCGTGCCTTCAGCTCCCCTCTCGACTCTCTTCCTCCTCCTCGCTCCCTCCCTTCCCTCCCCTCACCCTGACCATTTCCCCCCTCCTCTCTCCCTCCCTTCCCTCCCCTCACCCTGACCATTTCCCCCCTGCTCGGGTCATGACCCAACTGTGCAGCGCCTTGGGACGTCCTCCTGACGTGAAAGGCGCTCTATAAATGGAATCTTGTTGTTGTTGTTTCTCTCTACTATTCCCAGTCTGACTGCTGTGTAGTGTATGAATGGGTGGATACGTCATAATTGTCTCATGAGATCAGGGTTCGAGTCCCTAGCATTTGAAAGAATTCTTTAGGGGTTCAAGTCCCCAGGGTTGTTTAGGGTTCAGGTCCCCAGCGTTTAGGGTTCAAGTCCCTAGCATTGTAAGACAATAAGGTTCAAGTCCTTATTGCCACTTTTAAAAGAGCAGCTCATAGATAAGACCAAAACTAAATAGGATTTAAAATAGATACAACAACAACAACAACAAGATTCCATTTATAAAGCGCCTTTCACGTCAGGAGGACGTCCCAAGATAAGACCAAAACTAAATAGGATTTAAAATGGGGAAAAGCGCTAATAAAGAAGCGGGTCCATCTAAAGGGACGCCATGTGCATTTATGTACTTACATTATGGTATTCGTTATGTAAAAAAGTGGGAAAAATTGTCAACGTGCGAAGGAAATAATTTCCCTAGTGAAGGATCTTGGAATAGTGACTGAAGGACGGCCTTCGGAGACGTCCTAAGGAACCGTGAAAAGAAAAGAAGGAATAAGGATATTGGTTGAGGAGCTTACACCTTATGGTTAACCAAAAGTAATAAGAGAGAGGAAGAGTAGGGACAGATACATGGTACTTTGCAAAAAAAAAGCTGATGAGAATGTGGGAGAATATGTTGAACGTTTGCACAATACTTTTGAAAAATACTCGGAAATTACTCCTGAGGCTGGACTGCCTGCTTTGGTAAATGCTATTGTAAACGGGTTGCAACCACTTATTAAGCAAATATTTTGTACCGCTTGTATTGGATGTGAAGCTAAACTGTTAAATGAAGTTGTAAGCGTTCTGCAGCATTGCCCGCGCCAAATTCAAGTGCAACAACAAAAGATTAAAGAAAAGCCCGAGCGCGTCTTAGTTGAGTCTTCTGACCACCCAAACCCTAACTCTCACAACAATTATCAGGGTTACGGTAAGGGACGGGGTCGTGGACGTGGATGAGGCAGAGGTCGGGGCTGGGGAAATCCTAATTCTAAACCAGGATCGTGCCATTTTGCCAACAGCCTGGTCATTGGGCAAGGGAATGTCCACAAAGGAAACCCTACTGGGGGTCTCGGACAAAGGCCACCGACAGGGAAACTGGGCTCCTTTTATTATGAATGGCCCATTCCCTGCCCCATCTCCCGGTAATTCAAACTCTCAGTGACAGTGCCGCAACCCTCACAGTGCATTACCACATAGAGAACCTGAAAATTCTGACACTGAACCCTTTTGCTCTTTGACTGTAAAGGGTCGTTCTCTTCCTTTCCTTATTGATACGGATGCAACTCGCACTACCATTAAACCTTCTGATTTACTCAGTATTAAAGCGAGCGACCAGCGCCTCGATCAATGTGATTGGCCTCACGGGACAACCGCTCTCCGTACCGCTCTCCGAAAATATTGAGTGTAACTTGCAAGGCTGGACTGGTGATCATCAGTTTCTCGTGGCTGACAGCGTGCCGTGTAATCTGCTCGGACGGGACTTGTGTGACTAACTGTGGGGTGTTCCCTCATCTGCACTCCTGACGGTGTGAGTTTACAGGTCCCGGAGCAGCAGTATTGCCCATGTCTGTGCTCTGCTTCAAGAAACTCCAGGACCCTCCGTCTGTCGTTTGGTGGTGGAAACTTGTGAGTCCGTGTCTCTCAACGCTCATCTTGGGTAAGTTCCAAACTCTACTCACTACTGCCTACACTACTCCCGCACTTACCATCTGCTCCCTTTCAGCCCCACAGGTGGCACCACCACCTCCACTGTACTGCTTACTACGACACAGGGCACTGACATTGATTATGCTGATAAACATGCCTGCAGTCTAGGCAAATCGTTTTTTTAAGACTTCCCACTTACCAACCCATCTCTGATTTTATTTACTGACGGCTCCTGCTCTCGTTCCAGCCTTGGGGAAATCCAAACTGGTTATTCTGTTTGTACTTCCACTGACACTCTCGAATCCACAAGGTTACCGTCCACCTGCTCTGCTCAAGCTGCCGAACTATTCGCCCTGACCCGTGCTTGCATTCTTGCACATGGACAAACAGTCAACCTTTATACTGACTCACGATATGCCTTTGGAGTGGCTCACTACTTTGCAACCGTTTGGGAACCTTGTGGGTTCCTCACCTTCGCTGGAGCCACCGTTCAAACACGAATAGTTAATTTATAACCTTTTGCATGCTATCCAATTACCCTCTTCTGTTGCTATTGTTAAGTGTGCCACCCACACTATGGGCTCTGATAATATCTCTCTTGGTAATGCCCGAGCTGATCATGCTGCAAAAGCTGGGGTTGTGGTGAAATTGTGTGTTGCTACAATGACTCCTACCCCTTCCCCCTTGCCACCTCTCCTCCAATCCCAGGCTGAGTCCCCCTCTGAGGAGGTTGCTCTCTGGAAGGCTGCAGGATGCTCCCAGCTTGAAACGGGTCTCTGGGTCTCCCACAATGACCGCGTGGTTGCCCCAAAGAGCCAGTTGCCTTGGTTTGCCCACATGTGTCATACTTATACACATGCGGGCAAAGGGGGGATGTTAAGTATTATTCAACAATCCTGGTATGCACCTGGATTTGCTACTATAGCTGAGAAAATACGTACGCAGTGTGTTGTATGTAACAAGTATAATGTGGGCAAGACTCCAACTGTGCAGCCTGCATCACAGCCGCAACCTTGGGGATCCTTTGTACATTTGCAGATGGATTTTATTACAATGCCTAAATGTTTGGGTTTTACGTATGTGCTAGTGATTTTAGATGTATTTTCACGATGGATGAAAGGGGCAAACCCCACTAGAAGGAGTGATGCTGTCACGGTAACGAAAATTTTATTGAAAGACTTTGTTCCTAGGTTTGGAGTGCCGGAACGTCTATCTAGTGATAATGGACCACACTTTACTGGTCAGGTGGTTAAGGAATTACTTAAAGCTTTACACTGTAAACATCATCTTTCTTGCCCCTACCACCCACAGTCTACAGGTGCTGTGGAATGACACAATGGATTATTGAAGAATAAGCTTGCGAAGCTATGTGCTGAAACGGGTATGAAATGGCCACATGCCCTGCCGATTGCCTTAATGCTTCTGCGTTCGAGTCCAAATTGCTAAATAGGTCTCTCTCCTCATGAAGTTGTTATGGGACGACCGTTGAGGTAACCTATCAGTGCACCACTCACGGATAAGCAGATGAATCTGCACGCCATGGACAAAACTCTGTTAGCCTACTGCATTGCATTAACTAAATCTTTTTGAATGTTCCATTCTCAGGTAGTAGCTGCACAACAGAGACCGACCGAAGATGCCTGACATGAGCACCACCCCGGTGATCACGTCTACATGAAGGTCAGAGCAGCAGTCAGTCAGCGGCACGAGGGCGAGGGTTGGGGCGAGGAGAGCAGTCAGTCAGCGGCAGAGGATAAATAAACCAGCGAGAAACTTAAAAAGTGACGTCAGAGCGACGTCAGTATCAACAGTAAACTAACAACTATCAACACATCACACACCACGGACTTAACTTGATCAACTTACGTTGATTGGTTTAAGGTAACTTGATCAACTTAATTGGATCAACTTGATTGACTTAAAACTTAAATAACTTAATCTAATTAACTTAATTAACTTAAGTTGATTGACTTACTCAAGTTGGAAGAGGTGACAATGGTGTGGCAGGTGTTATGTGAGGAGTGTGACATGTGGGAGCTGATGAAGCTCTGACCCCGGGCGACTACATCTACACAAGATGTCTGCAACGGAGGCAGCTCCAGCTCCGAGTGGCTGAGCTGGAATCCGAGGTACAGACACTGCGGAGTATCAGAGACAGTGAGTGCTTCCTGGATAGCTACATCCTGCAGCCAGTCACTCCCCTGAGGGAATATGCACTCAACATTGATTGTGGTCAAGATAGGTCAATGGACAGTCAGGAGGTCAGGGGGACAATGGAAAGAGTGGTAGTAAATCCGGCATTAACCTTGAACAACAGATATGAGATCCTTCGAACTTGTATCGACGAGAAAGCCGGTGAGGTGGAAGGAAAAACTACCTCTAACACTGGGGCAAAAGAGCGGATGGTTGGCGTCATTGGGGACAAGACTATTAGGCAGACAGACACAATCATCTGCAACACCAACCAGAAGACTAGAAGGCTTTGTTGCCTCCCTGGGGCCGGGGTGAAGGATGTCTTGGCAGGGCTAGAGGACAATTTAAAATACGAGGGCAAGGATCCGTTGGTGGTACTTCACATAGGTACCAATGACATCGATGACTTGAGAAAGTCGAGATCATCGAAGGAGGTAATATCGGGACTACTGCCTGTACCATACGACAATTGGTACAGGAACAAACAAATTAAGGACTTGAACACATGGCTAAAAGAGTGGTGCGGAACTCAGGGGTTTCTTTTTATGGGTCATTGGCATGAATATTGGGGGAAAAGAGAGCTCTTTCGGAGAAAAGGGCTGCATTTAAATCGTACTGGGACAAATGTCCTAGCTAAACAAATTAACAGGGAAATAAATAGGAATTTTAACTGGTAAAGGGGGGGGAATATATAGGTAAGAGAAACCATAAATTAGCATCAGAAAAAGTAAAGATGACAGTGCAGAATAGCATGCCAGATAATAGGAATATGTTAACTAGGGGTAAGAAGCTTGGCAAAGTAGATAAGGAATCAGAGAGTAGAGGAAATGGTAGGAAATTAAAAATGTTATATCTGAATGCGTGAAGCATTCGGAATAAAACTGATGAACTAAAGGCACAGATAGACACATATGGGTACGATCTAGTAGCCATCACTGAAACATGGTTACAAGGAGATCTAGGGTGGGAGTTAAATATTCCAGGGTTCTCAGTTTACAGGAAAGATAGGCACTGTGGGAAAAGACGTGGGGGTGTAGCCTGTTAATTAGGGATAAAATAAAAGCAGTGGAGAGGAAGGATCTGAAATCCGATGACCAGGAGGTCGAGACAATATGGGTGGAAATAAAAAATAATAAAGGGCAGAAAATATTAATGGGAGTAGTTTATAGACCCTCAAACAGCGATCACAATATAGCACAGGGTATCAATCAAGAAATCAGTGGAGCATGTAGGAAAGGTAAAGCAATAATAGTGGGTGATTTCAATCTCCACATAGATTGGGAAAACCAAATCGGCAAGAGTAGGTCAGAAGAAGAGTTCATTGAGTGTATGAGAGATAACTTTCTAGAGCAGCATGCCGAGGAACCAACTAGGGGACAGGCCATCCTAGATCTTGATTTGTGTAACGAAACAGGGCTAGTCGGCAGTGTAGGTATTAAGACTCGTCCAGGACAGAGTGATCATAATATGATTGAATTCTGCATTAAGTTAGAGAGGGATATAGTTAAATCCAAGGCAAGTATTCTGAATTTAAATAGGGCTAATTTTGTAAGTAAGAGGAAAGATTTAGGTAAAATGGATTGGAGAATAAGATTAAGAGGTAAAAATGCAGACCAACAGTGGCAAATATTTAAGGATGTAATGCAAAATTCTCAGCAGTCGCATATTCCCTTGCGGAATAAGAGTACCACAGGGAAAGCAATTCATCTGTGGCTAACCAGAGCAGTTAGGGAAAGCATCAAATTAAAAGAAAAGACTTATAAAACTGCCAAGAAAAGTGGCAAATCTGAAGATTGGGAGAGTTTTAGAAACCAGCAAAATAAAACTAAAAAACTCAAGAGCAAGAAAAAGGAGTATGAGGGTAAGCTCGCTAGGAACATTAAGTCTGATTGTAAAAGTTTTTACAAATATATTAAGAGGAATAGTTAGTGTAGGTCCACTAAAGTCAGAGACGGGAGAAGTTGTAATGGGGGACAACAACAACAACAACAACAAGATTCCATTTATAAAGCGCCTTTCACGTCAGGAGGACGTCCCAAGGCGCTGCACAGTTGGGTCATGACCCGAGCAGGGGGGAAATGGTCAGGGTGAGGGAAGGGAGGGAGCGAGGAGGGGGGAAATGGTCAGGGTGAGGGGAGGGAAGGGAGGGAGCGAGGAGGGGGAAATGGTCAGGGTGAGGGGAGGGAAGGGAGGGAGCGAGGAGGGGGAAGAGAGTCGAGAGGGGAGCTGAAGGCACGGTCAAAGAGAAAGGTTTTGAGACCGGCCTTGAAGGAGGAAAGGGAGGAAGCAAGGCGAAGGCACTGGGGGATGGAGTTCCAGAGCCTGGGGGCTGAGAGGCTGAAGGCCCGACCACCGATGGTAGGGTGGTTGGGGCGGGGGACGTGGAGCAGACCAGAGCCAGAGGAACGGAGGGTACGGGCAGGTAGGTAGGGGGATAGTAGGTTGGAGAGGTAGGAGGGAGCAAGGCCGTGAATGGCCTTGTAGGTGAGGATGAGGATCTTGAAATCAATCCTCTGGGGGATGGGGAGCCAGTGGAGGTGAGCGAGGGTGGGAGTGATGTGGTCCCGAAGCCTGGTGCAGGACAGTACACGAGCTGCAGAGTTCTGAATGACCTGCAGCTTGTGGAGGGAGGTGGCGGGAAGGCCGGCGAGGAGAGAGTTCCCATAGTCCAGCCTTGAGGTGACAAAGGCGTGGACCAGAGTTTCAGCAGCGTGAGGGGTGAGGTAGTGCCGTAGTCTGGCGATGTTCCGAAGGTGATGGAAGGCGGTGCCAGTTGTAGTGCGGATGTGAGGGAGAAAGGACAGCTCAGGGTCGAACAAAACGCCGAGGTTCCTGACTGGCTTTGAGAGGTGGAGAGTGCAGCCTTGGATGCTGATGGTGTCGGCGCCTGAGGTGCGGAGGCGCTGACGTGAGCCAATCAGGAGGGCCTCGGTTTTTCGCACGTTGAGCTGAAGAAAGTTGTCTCTCGTCCAGGACTTGATGTCAGACAGGCAGGCTGTCAGGACATCGGTGGTCGTGGAGTTGAGAGTAGAGGAGGAAAGGTAGAGTTGGGTGTCATCCGCATACATGTGGAAGTTAACTCCATGTCTGCGGATGATGTCACCGAGGGGGAGCATATAGAGGGTGAAGAGGAGGGGACCGAGGACAGAGCCCTGAGGGACACCACATGAGACAGTACGGGGGGTGGAGGAGAAGCCATTCGTTGAGACAAAGTGAAGACGGTGAGAAAGGTACGACCTAACCCATTCAAGGACAGTGCCTTGAAGGTTGAGGTGGGAGGACAAGCGGTGGAGTAGGATAGCGTGGTCAACCGTATCGAATGCTGCCGATAGGTCGAGGAGGACGAGGAGACAGAGGGAGCCCTGGTCACAGATGGTCAGGATATCATTGGTGACCTTGACCAGGGCAGTTTCTGTGCTATGGGCAGCACGGAAACCTGACTGAAGGGGTTCAAAAAGAGAATGGGTAGAAAGGAAAGAGCGCAGTTGGGAGGCGACAACTCTTTCCAAGACCTTGGAGAGAAAGGGGAGGTTGGAGATGGGCCGGTAGCTTGATAGCTGCGACGCATCAAGGGAGGGTTTTTTCAGGGTGGGCGTGATGATGGCAGTTTTTAATGGAATGGGGACAGAGCCAGAGGAGAGGGACAGGTTGATGATGTCAGTGATGTGTGGGGCAAGAAAGTGGAGCTGGGAGATAAGGAGTGGAGTGGGGATGGGGTCAAGGGAGCAGGTGGTTGGTTTTAGGGATAGGATGAGTTCAGTGACAGAGGGTGGGGAAACGGGTACGAAGGTGTGTAGGGGAGGATGGGTAGGAGTCGGAGTGTGGGAGGGAAGGGGTGGGTGGTGGGTGGAAGTTGGAGGGGAAGTGACCGCGGAGCGGATTCCCTTGATCTTGGATTCAAGGAAATCCAGCATCTCCTCGCAGTGAAGGTTGGAGGAGATGACCTGCGCGGGGAGGCGGGGGGGACGGAGGAGTCGGGTTGTGGTGGAAAACAGTAGCCTGGGGTTGTTCTTCGCCTCCAGGATTATCCTGGAGTAGAAGGACGACTTGGCCGAGGCTAGAGTGGAGCGGTAAATTTTGAGGAGGTCCAGCCAGATTTGTCGGTGGACCGTTAGGCCAGATTTGACACAGGTGCGTTCAGCAGCCCGCACCTGGCTTTTCAGTGAGCGGAGGTGGGTGGTGTACCAGGGGGAGGAGCGGGAGTAGGAGACAGTGCGGGAAGTGATGGGGGCAAGAGTATCGAGTGTGGAGGAGAGGGTATTGTGGAGGAGGGAGAGAGGAGAAGAGGGGTCAGTGAGGGTTGAAGGCCAGAGGGAGAGGAGTTCAGAGGAGTTCAAAGGGAGCAACTTAGGGAAATTTTCATTAGTAGAGAATTGGTGCTCGGGAAACTGTTAGTACTAAAAAGTGACAAATCCCCTGGTCCGGATGGCTTGCATCTCAGGGTTTTAAAAGAGGTAGCTTATGAGATAGTGGAGGCCTTATGTCTGATCTTCCAAAATTCCTTGGATTCTGGAACAGTCCCCATAGATTGGAAAATCGCAAATGTCACACAACTATTAAAAAAAGGTGGAAAGGAAAAGATGGGGAACTATAGGCCAGTTAGTCTCACATCAGTGATAGGAAAAAGTTTAGAATCATTGATTAAGGATGTGGTAGTGCGGTGTTTAGGGGAGCAAAATATAATTAGGCCAAGTCAACATGGCTTTACAAAAGAAAAGTCATGTTTGACAAATCTCATAGAGTTTTTTGAGGACATTTCCAGTAAACTAGATAAGGGTGAATATATTACCCTCTAGTGGATGGGGTCTATTTGGACTTCCAGAAGGCATTCGATAAGGTGCCGCATAAAAGGTTAGTCCAAAAGATAAGGGCCCATGGAATTGGGGGGAGCATATTAACGTGGATTGGGGAATGGTTAACGGGTAGGAAACAAAGAGTAGGGATAAACGGGTCCTTTTCGGATTGGCGGGATGTGACTAGTGGAGTGCCACAAGGATCAGTCCTTGGGCCTCAGCTATTTACCATCTACATCAATGATCTAGATGAGGACATCAAAGTTAATATATCTAAATTGGCGGATGACAGAAAACTAGGAGGAAGTGCCAACAGAGAGGACGACATTAAAAAAATGCAGCGAGACATAGATAGGTTAGGTGATTGGGCAGGTAGGTGGCAGATGAAGTATAATGTAGGGAAGTGCAAAGTCATCCACCTAGGTAGCAAAAACAGTGGAGCGGATTATTTTTTAGAAGGGGAGAGATTGGAATGTGTTAGCATCCAGAGGGACTTGGGTGTCCTTGTACACCAATCACAGAAAGTTAGTCTGCAGGTGCAGCAAGAAATTAGGAAGGCGAACGGTATGTTAGCATTCATTATGAAAGGATTAGAGTATAAGAGTAGGGAAGTCTTGCTGCAACTGTATAGGGCCCTGGTGAGACCACACCTGGAATACTGTGTCCAGTTTTGGCCTCATTTAAGGAAGGATGTACTTCCTTGGAGGGGGTGCAGGGTAGATTTACTAGGTTAGTGCCAGGGATGAAGGGGTTAAGTTACAAGGATAGGCTGACCAATTTGGGCCTATATTCTCCAGAATATAGAAGAATTAGAGGGGATCTTATAGAAACCTATAAGATCATCAAAGGGCATGATAGAGTGGGAGATTGTTTCCCCTGGTTGGAGAAACTAAAACCAGGGGTCACAACCTTAAAATCAGAGGCCAGCGCTTTCGCACTGAGTTGAGGAAGAACTTCTTCACTCAAAGGGTGGTGAATGTATGGAACTCATTACCCCAAAGGACTGTTGACGCTCAGTCCTTGAACATATTCAAGACTGAGATACATAGATTTCTTATTGCAAAAGGGATTAAGGGATATGGGGATAAGGCAGGGTCCAGTTATTAGCTGGAGTTAGATTAGAAGATCAGCCATGATTGAATGGCGGAGCAGGCTCAAAGGGCCAAATGGCCTACTCCTGCTTCTACATGTTATGTTATGTTAAGGTTTTCCAGAGAAAAAACTGCCTGGAGCCCTGGTAGGAAGGACCATCCTGTTGACAACACATATTGCTGTAAAGCTTGAAGGGAGATCGTTTTGGATACACGCTACACACGTCAAGCCAGCTCCTTTTACCAACTGAACTGTTTAATCAATGACAATGTGTAAGTGTATATTACTCTGTGTTTTGTTAGGATTTGCTAGTACCTGGAAGACTAATTCAGTTGTTAAACGCATGCAAGCAATGGTGACCCAGGAAAATGAGACAGAATGTTGGGTATGCGCACACTTGTCTCAAACTGCCTCATCCTCTGAACTACATTGGCTGGCGATTCCTGCAAACAACTCTTGGTATGACGGGAACTTGACGAGTTTGCTTCCCAGTGTCCCCGCTCATAGATGCCAACCAACTACAGTAATCATTAAAGGAGGCGTGTACCTTTGCATGCGGCACAATGACACTGGCAATGGTATTGCAATGGCAATGGTAGGCTCCGTGCTAAGTCCCTCCTGTCAATACACATTTGATTTTACGAGTAGCACTTCAGTAGCCCCATCTTATTCAGGTCACTCCTTTACTACACATCCTAATGGCTCATATAATTACTCTTCACCAACATTTGGCATTAACTTTAATTATACTTGGGATTCTGAAAAAAAAGGTAACAGTTTTAATTGTAATTGTTTCCTTCTCACAAATGCCATTATTTCCCCTTGTCCATCTCCCGATTCCCCCACCTGGGGCCCTCTCCTGACCGCCATGCGACTTGTTGCTAGCAATACTACAGGATACCCTACCTTACTTCGACCTTGTCTGTTTTGGCTCTGTGGTAATAAAGCTTACAAATCTCTTCCCCTGAATTGGGCCGGTACTTGTACAGTTGGGTACATTGTTCCTAAGGCTTATGGGGTAAAAACACTTCATGCACAGCTAACACACAATCATTTTCCTATTGCTCGTCATAAAAGGTATGTTGAAAACCCTTTAGTCAAACGAGGAAAGGCTTTTCACCAATTTGCTCAAGGATTCCTCCTGTGGCTTCGGGTGCCCGGATTAGAAAAAGCTATTGTCAACATATCAGCCACCATGGAACAAATTGAAAATGCAACTGTTGATGCAATACAGGATCTCCAATCTGAAATGTATTCTCTCTCTGTTGTCATCCAGAATCGAATGGCCTTACATTTTATACTGGCTTCCCAAGGAGGTGTCTGTGCAGCTGTCAATGAATCATGCTGCTTTTATGTTAACTTACAATAACGCATTGAGACTGACATCGCTATTATCCATTCCAATATTAAAGTCCTTCATGCTGTTGCCTGGTGGGGTTGGGTACCTAATGTTGGGGGTTGGTTTGGTAATTTACTTCATGGCTTCATTAAGTATGCTTTAATTTTGCTCTGTGTTATAATTGCTGTTTATATTTTAGTGCAGCTGATTTTGATTTGCTTACGGTCCTTGTGTTCTACGTCTGGTTCTCCTCAGTTAGCCCCTCTGCTGCCCCTGATTGAAATCTCTGATTACAATGACCAACACCAACATGATCCCTTTAAGCAAGAAGCCTGGCTGCTATATATTTTGACTAGTTTGTCCTTATAAGGACAAAAAGGGGGGATTGTGAAAGGTGACACTAAATGTACCATCAGCCTACAAAGGTTATACGACCCTGACAACGTGCATGGTTGGTTCACGTGTATAGATAATTGAAGCACGTACACAGTGTTGCCACATAGCCTTATACAGTGGTCTTACTCAAGGTCTTTACACAAAGTCTCAGACATTCCAACACTTTTCCAGACTAGAAGAGATGATTGTTAAAACCAGATGGTACCACTCTTCAGGTAAGATCACATGACTCTGATATGAGTATGTGAAATTATAGCAAACAAAGGAAAACTGTTAATTGCTATGATTGGATGTGAAAATGCTGCAAAATTGTCACGGGTCATGGTAAGAAATAATCATTGGTTGTGAAATGCCACATAATCTGTTAAGAAAAAGAATATAACCCTTTGTTTTTATACATTCTTTGGAAGTACCATCTTGGGTGACTTGGGAACCTGATTGGGTGCTTCCCCTTACCAGTAAGCTTGTAATAAAGCTTGTAATAAAGCTCGTAATAAAACCTGTACTGATTACTGTTCATTGTTTGTGTGGTCTATGGTTTTTATTCCTCAACAATAGCACCTTTCACATAATGAGGACATCTCAGATACTAATAATTCTTGGATTGGATATAATAATAATCCTTGTATTTGATATATCACCTTATCACATCTTCCAAAAGTCTCAAAACGCTTCACCGAATATACTTTAAAGTGACTTGACTGTATATTTTGTGGGCGAAAAGTGGTAGCCAATTGTGCGCAGCAGAGTCCCATAAACAGTTGTGGATTGAGGTGACCAATTTTTAAAAAAATATTTTGAAGGAATTGGTACCCCCAGAAAAGCGATCCACGACTAATAATTGAGTTCTCATTTACTGCTAGCTAAACAGAGGTGTGTGGAGTAAGGAAACTTACCCAACATTTCGCCCTATCCCATTGGAAAGAAGTCTCCATGTGCTTCACAGGATTTACTGCGAAATGGAATGACTGTGTAGGCATATTTTAGGCATTCTGTAATGTAGGCAAATGCTGCAGCACAAATGAGCATGGCAATGTCCCAGAAACAGCCATGAAAACATGAGTGACCAATGTTATTGTGGTGATTTGTTGGCCAGGACACCAGGAGAAACTCTCTTCTCTTTTCGAATAGGTCCATGCGATCTTTAACGTCTACTGTTGGATAATTTTCCGTTTCTACCTTCTTTGTATACTTCTGCAATTGGATGTTAGTTCATTCAAGCAATAAACACAGTCACACAGTTCAATCACTAAGAGTACATTTATTCAACTAACTCAGGACCAGTCAGTTCAGTCTGGTACAGAGTTAGGGTCGTAGCTTCACCAAGCTGACGACCCCGTTGTAGGATTCAACAATGGCATTTATACAAGTATGGGGAGGATCCTTCTCCTCCAATCGTTAGATTTGGTCGTAGGTGACAATGTGGTCGAGACATAGGATGTGTATTGGGCAACTATCCATTGTCTCATACTCCAAGGCTGCGGTTAGTCTGCGCATATATCTGTTGATTCGGGTTTACTTCCTTCATGGAACCAGTCTGCGCATACATCTGTTGATTCGGGCTTACTTCCTTCATGGAATCAGTCGTAACTGGTTCCATGCAGTTGAGCTGCACGTTTCTAAGATCAGATAACACAGTCTGCCAAGCTTCTCATTGCAGGGTTTACTAAAGGTTATAATTTGTGCCTTTTTATCCATCATTCCCTCCTTTTATAATCTTTATTAACATTGCCATGTGCCGGTACAGTCCGCAATTTATTTTCTCGGATGCCTCTTGTTGCCTTGTGACAATTTAAAGATGCATCGTCATAGATGGGATCAATTGTACCTTGCTTTCATGGGTCAGAATAATAATCCTTCATATCATCATCGTCTGACAGATTATCGTCTGACACCACCTCCATCGTAAGTGATGGTGTTAACCCCACACACTTAGTGACGCACACTTTAATAAGGTGAATAAGGACACAAATCCCCAGTAATAATACCAGTAACACAACCCCTGCTTTAAGAACCCAGGCTCTCCATCCTTCAAATAAGGACGCCCACCAATTAGATATTCCACTTGGTTCCTGTAAGCTTTTTCTGACATGTCTGGGACACCAACCCATCCTAGAGATATCCTGTAACTGCATGTGCTATTTCCCACCTCTGTTCCCTTCCCCTCCTTAATAAAGCAAATCTGGCCTGGTATATTGCTCACCTTAAACCCTGGCGATATCTTATCATGGTCAAACCTTCGCACATACCTTGTACTGTTCTGTTTTTCACATGATAGTGTCTCATTTCCCCAGAGCCCACTTATGTTGAAAGTGACTCCTGCTTGGAGTCCTAACACAGTTTCTGCTTTTGTCAGCGGAATCGCATAGAGGAGAAAACCAGTCTGTGAACTATGGGGTATTTGGGTGCACACCCAACACCCTGTCACATTTGACGCCTTTACTGCCTTATGTGCAGCTAAGAGATATGTATTCCTCCCCAGACGTGTTACCAGTCCAAACCATAGTCCAAAACTGAGAATCCGTAGCCATGCCATCTTGCTAGTTGCTCCTTACAGTGGTGATGTCTTCTTGCAGTGGCTAACGTGGACCCAGGTGTTTCGTTCTGCAATCCGTACTGCTGTTGGTGTGGTTAGTATCACCTGATATGGTCCTGTCCACTTTGGTTGATGCCAATGCTTCCTTTTGATGTCTTTAATCAGTGTCCAATCTCCTGGCTGCAGTGGGCATGGTGTTCTCATTCAGTTCCTGGGGAGGTAATACATTTCTCATAGTCATTTTATTCTGAAACATTTTTTTCATGTATCCTGCAAGTCCGGCCTCCTCCAATTCTGTACGTTCTCCCAGCTGAGGCATATAATATGCTCTACCCATAACAATTTCATATGGGGAGAGTTTTTTGCTCCCAGGTGTAATTCTCATACTTGTCAGTGCTAACGGTAGACATGCCACCCAACCCTTCCCTGTGGTTTCCATGGCTTTCTTCAGCTTATTTTTAAGTGTCCCGTTATGTCTTTCTACCATTCCTGCAGACTCTGGATGGTAGGCACAGTGGTTCTTTAAGGTTATCCCCAAGTGGATCCCCACATTTCTTAGGACTTCATTCTTAAATTCCGGCCCATTATCACTGTATAATATTCGCGGGATACCCCATCTTGGTATTATTTCTCTGCATAATATCTTTGCCACTGTTACTGCATCCACATGGGTGGTGGGGAAAGCCTCTACCCAACCCGAGAAAGGACATACCATTACTAGGCAATATTTCTTTCCTTCGCATACGTTCAGATGGATGAAATCCATCATCCAATGAGAGAAGGGTTCTTTTGCCAATGGAATCTTGCCTTGTTTACATTTTAGTTGTCCTTGTGGGTTATTGCGTAAACATGTTATACATTGTTGACAAAATTTTTGTAAATAAGTGGTTAGTCCGAATGTCGTATATTGTTGGTCTATCATTGTCCTCATCCCTCCTTTTGAGACATGGCATTTGCCATGGCTCAATCCTGCTGCAATGGGAAACAATGATCGTGGTAAAACTGGCAGTCCAGTGTTTCCAACCCATATGCCGAATGTGTTTAGTTTGCATCCCATGTTTTTCCATCCTCGCTTCTCAAGGGTGCCTGCCTCTGATTGCATTGCTTTAATCAATGCCATGTCAATCGAGGGTGGTGTTTGTGACACTAATACTTCTGCGAGGGGCACTGCCTGGGCAGTTTTATCTGCAAAGGCATTTCCCTTTGACACCAGGTCCTTCGCAGAAGTGTGGGCAACACACTTAAGTATCGCTAATTGTTTTGGGAGTTGTAATGCATCAATTAGGTTCAATATTAAATCAGCATGGCAAATTGGTTTCCCTGTGGAGGTAACCATACCCCGATTTCGCCACTGTCCAGCAAATATGTGGCAAGTGGAATGGGCATATTGTGAGTCTGTATAGATATTAACAACTTTTCCCTTCCCCAGTACGCAAGCTCGGGTAAGCGCCACAAGTTCAGCCATTTGTGCCGAATATCCTGCTGGGAGTCTGGCTGCTTCTATTACTGTGTCCTGAGTGCATACAGCGTAACTGCTTTGGGAACGGCCCCCCGTATCCTTTTTGCATGAACCGTCCACAAAGTATGTCACATCTGCATTCTCAAACCTTGTATCCGCCAAATCCACTCGCGCCGCCACTGACTGTGAGGTTTCTTCCAAACAGTCATGCGGGCTACCCTCGGAGGGTACCGGCAGCAAGGTTGCCGGATTCAATACTGTACATCGTTCAATGGTTACATTTGGGCAGGTTAGCAATGTGGCCATACAGGACAGCTGGCGTGCTGGCGATAGGAAAGCATGTTTAGTTTGGAGCAATAATACCGAGACTGCATGCGGCACCAACAACTTCAATGGTTGGTATAGGACCAGGGGCAATGATGCGCGAACAGCCAGGGCTGCTGCTTCCACTGCTTGTAAGCAGCAAGGAAGGCCTCGAGCCACCGGATCCAGTCGGTGTGAGTAGTAAGCCACGGGCCTCATCCGTGTTCCAAATGGTTGTAATAGGACAGATGCCATAAACCCATTTTTAACGCAAACAGTATATGGCCTTGCAGGGTCAGGATGCGCCAGGGTCTCTGCCCCAGATAAAATGGTTTTTATAATTTCAAATGCCTTTATAGCCTCTGGATTCCATTCAATTGCATCCTGTGCCTTCATAGGGGCATCATAAATCAGCCCTAACAAGGGCTGAGTTAGCTCCGCATATGAAGAGATCCATGCACGGCAGAAGTTAGTCATTCCTAAAAATGACATCATCTGTTTAGTTTTGGGTCGCGGAGCTTGCATTATTGCAAGCTTTCTGTCTTTTAATAAGGATTTTCCTTCCCTAGAAATTGCATGGCCCAGATATTTGACCTCGGGTAAACAATATTGCAACTTTTTTCGGCTCACTTTATGTCCCCATTCTCCCAAAAATTTTAAGCAGGCCAGAGAATCTTGGCGGCAAATTTCGTTGGATGGGGAACATATAAGTATGTCATCTACATACAACAAAACTTGACTGCCACCCGGGGGCTCAAATTTTGCCAGATTACTTTCCATACATTGTGAGAATATGGCCGGGGATTCAACAAATCCCTGTGGACATCTGGTGTACGTATATTTCCTTCCCAAAAATGTGAAGGCAAACCAAAATTGGGAGGCCTTGTCAACCGGAATAGAAAAAAACGCATTTGCTAAATCAATTACTGTAAACCAAGCTGTATCAGGTCGCAAATTGTTCAGCAAGGTATTGGGGTCGGGTACAACTGGGGTCCGGGGAATCACTGCCTTATTTACAGCCTGTAAATCCTGAACCAATCGCCACCCTTGTGATGGCGCTACCTTTTTTACTGGGAACAGGGGGGTGTTACATGGAGAGTCAGGGCAATCCACTATGATGCCCTTCTCCTTAAGTTCCTTAATTATGGGTTCAATTCCTTCAATGGCCTCTGGTTTCATAGGATACTGCCGTTGGTATGGGCGGTGTGTTCCTTTTGGTATGATTTTAATAGGTTCAATCCCTTTTATTAGTCCTACGTCAGCTGATCCTTTGGACCATAGAGCATCAGGCAGAGCATTCAACTCCGCCTCCTGTTCTATTTCCACTCCTAACAGTCAGGGAACCATCTTCCCTGAGTGCATCTTCCTAACTCTTTCACATTGATACACCCAATTCAAACATTGTGAGTAGAGACCTGTCCTCGGGGAATACCATATCCCTGCATCCTGAGTCTCTTCCCAATCCTGTGCTTTTATCCCACAATCTACCAGGTTACCCACTTGTTGCCATGACTTTTTGCATCTCTTTGCAATTGATACATGGGGGTTCCCTTCTCCCTGGTATAGCTGATCATCTAACGGTTGGAGTAAAACTTTCCCTCCCATATCAGTTGCATTCCAATATATACATTGAATCGTTAATCGTGTGGAACTTCCCAATTTGAAATGTCTCTCATATGGCAACGAACTTCCCCCTTTTTCACGGTACCACATGGTACAGTGCAGATCCTCAGGCAGGTGGAAGTCACTTTGTTCCATGACCCGCTGGTGTGCCAATCTAAGCAGTTCCTGTTGGAATTGTCCTGGCCCTTCCTTTAACTGTAGGGCATAATAGTATTGTGGTTCCCCCCTTTCTTGGATAATTAGGGTATCTTCAATTTTTTTTTTGTACGTAACCTTAACTGCTTCCCATCGGTCGTCACCCATAGGTATCACTCCTAACTTGAGTTTAGTTAACACATCTCTCCCTAGTAAATTAACCGGGCATGTCATTGATATAACCACTTGTGCTTCTACAGTCTCTTTATTCTTGTAACAGAATTCAAGAGGTTCCGTGACGCATTGTGTTTCTAAGTCTCCGGACGCTGACCGAATATCAATTTTTTCCTGACTCTTTTTATAAGGAAAAGTTGCGTCTCTCATCGTAATAACCGTTCTACATGCTCCTGAATCGCATAAAAACGGTATGTCAATTCCATTCACTCTTAATGTCAACCAAGCACTCCCAGGAGACTGTATTAACGCCAATATACGTTCAGTCTCCTCTCTCTCCTCCTCTCCTTCTTCTTCGGGCTTTTGGGACTTCCACCGGTTTGGACAATCCCTTGCCCAGTGTCCCATTTTCCCACAAACATAACATTCTCCCCCATTATTGTTCTTTTGCTTCCTCTTTCTATTCTGCCATGGTTGTTTATTAACTTCTTGTGATATAAATCCCTCATTATGCCTATTATTCCTCTTCTCTTCCCTTGTTATTCGTTCAAAATGGATGGCATGATCTAATACTGGCTGGAGTGCCCCTGTACTCCATGTTATTAGATGTTGTTTTACCAATTTTGAAATATGGGGCACCATTCCCGCCAGAAATGCATTCTTAATTTGTTGTGCCCAAACTCCAGTATCATCATGTGGATGTGGTGGTTCGATTCCACTATTGGAATTAAACACCTTGCGCAATCGCGTATAGTATTGCATACACGTTTCGTCTTTTCCCTGAATACAATCCGTTATCGCCGAATAGTTACATCTGGCTCTATAAAATGTAACTATTCTCCCCATTAATTGGTCGAAGGGTCCCCAATAATCATGCTGGGAGCGGTTTGCTGCTACCGGTGGACGGTCATACATTCTTGGTGCTCCCTCATTGTCTAATGCTGTCCAATCTCCCCCGACCTGACACCATTCCTGACGCAACACCTCTCTTATGCACTGCTCGGTTTCTAAACTATTTAGCCTGTAACTTGCCATGGTTTGATACATAAAATCTCGAAATTCGGTTCCCCCTTGATTGGGATGGGGACAGGCGATCATTGCCCTCTTAACATCCTCCATTCCCCATGCCCTATACACGTACTGGGTGTTCCCCTGTCCGTCTGCCACTTGTATCATTGGGAAATTCCCTGCTGTTCCTACATTTACCTGCATAGGTGGGTTTGAAGGGGAGCTCGGGAGTGCGGATTTGTTTTGATAATTATCATGGAGCCATCTGACATATGGGTCAGCATTGTTTGGCGTCCTCGGATTATATGCTCGGTTTAAAGGTGCCGTGGGCTGTTCTGACCCATACGCTGGTGGAGCACCATGCCCATTTTCCGGGCGTTGAGAGGCTGGAGTCTCTAAATCCTCCTTCCCTGTGTAAGCCAATAGTTTTGTTTTGGTTTCTGTCAATTCACCCAGCCGTCGATATTCCGTGGCTTTCATATGCCATGCTTGTGCTTCCCCATAATGATATTTCAATTGTTTTTTCTTATCATCTCCACTTTTCTCTTTTATTTTATTCAATAATTCTTGTGTACTCTCAGGTTTTAATCGCCCATCAAATCCAAATTTACGTTTCCACATTGTTTCCCAATCACCACTTCCTTCTACTACCTTATTCATAACCTTCGCATTTCGACTCACTAATTCTCGGGTTTCTTTCTTACAACAACTGCTGCGACAGTCCCCTTTACTGCCTACACACCCCATTCTTGCAGAATTTAAAATGATCTCGTCACTTACCCTTTCCTAGGTGAGTCAGTCTCGACCTCTACGTACCAGCCTCTAGATCCTCTTCGATCCCTGGTGTCCGATTCCTCCGGACCTGACTATACTCACCCGAAGGCGTAAGATATTGAGATCCCGGACGAGCCCCCAATGTTGGATAATTTTCCGTTTCTACCTTCTTTGTATACTTCTGCAATTGGATGTTAGTTCATTCAAGCAATAAACACAGTCACACAGTTCAATCACTAAGAGTATATTTATTCAACTAACTCAGGACCAGTCAGTTCAGTCTGGTACAGAGTTAGGGTCGTAGCTTCACCAAGCTGACGACCCCGTTGTAGGATTCAACAATGGCATTTATACAAGTATGGGGAGGATCCTTCTCCTCCAATCGTTAGATTTGGTCGTAGGTGACAATGTGGTCGAGACATAGGATGTGTATTGGGCAACTATCCATTGTCTCATACTCCAAGGCTGCGGTTAGTCTGCGCATATATCTGTTGATTCGGGTTTACTTCCTTCATGGAACCAGTCTGCGCATACATCTGTTGATTCGGGCTTACTTCCTTCATGGAATCAGTCGTAACTGGTTCCATGCAGTTGAGCTGCACGTTTCTAAGATCAGATAACACAGTCTGCCAAGCTTCTCATTGCAGGGTTTACTAAAGGTTATAATTTGTGCCTTTTTATCCATCATCTACCTGAACAGAAAAACGGACCTCAGTTTAACATCTCATCCCAGTGTCCTTTTGTACTTCCTAACTTTCTTCTTATTGGCCCTTTTGGTAATTGTTGATTTATTCTTAAAGGAGTATCCAACATCTTTCCTTCTCCATTTTTTCTTTAACCTCTATTAATCTTACTGTTCGTCTAATCTCTCTTCCCGATCTTGTCCGCTTTGTCTCTCTTTCCTCTGGCCCATCTTTGGTCATCTCTTGTTTTCATCCTTCTTATCATCCCTAGCTCTTTTCTCATCTCCCATAATATTCTTCTATATCAGTTCCCCCTTATTGTTTTCTATCCAATATTATCTTGGTTGTTTACCTGGTTTCACTATTTTCTGTTTTGTCCACCCCTATGTTCCAATATTTTTCTTTTTGAACTATCCCTTCTCCTTTATTTCAAAACATTTCTCATTTCCTTCTCCCTTTATTTTGCATTTGTATTCTTTCTTTGTAGTTGTGGTTTTAATCTGTTTTCTCTGCATATTAATCTGTCCATTAATCCTCTTGACATTAACATTTATGCCAATGATCTTTCATTTGTTAGTGTTGCTAAATGTTCATTTTCTTTTGCGTTTTTTCCTTTCTTCAACATTTTCTTGATTGTTTGCATTGTTCTCCCCACCATACCGTTGCTCTGTGAATATCTTAGGGATGCTGTTCTGTGCTCAATTCCCTAAACCTTTGTAGATTTCCTATATTCTTCATTTACAATTTGTGGTCCATTGTCACTTATCACTATTTCTGGTATTACATACCTTGCAAACATCTCCTGTGTTTTGTGTATTATCGTTTCTGCAGTCAGAGTTTCCGGTAGCTCAGCAAACTCAAAACAACAGGAAGTGTAATACCCGACTACAAGATAGTTTGTTTCTTTGTAGTAAAACAAATCTGTTCCTACTTTTGTCCCAGCTTGCTCTCATTCTACAATTGGCTCGTGCCTCTCCTTGTTTTGAAACAAAAACAACAAATGACATTTGTATAGCACCTTTCATGTCAAGAGGACGACCCAAGGCACTGGACAGTCAGGGATCCGCATCTGCCAGTCTGTGAGGACAACAGTGGTCCTGGAGTCGAAGGTGGAGGTGGTGAGGTAGAGTTGGGTGTCAACCGCTTACATGTGGAGTTAACCCCATGTCTACAGACAATGTCACCAATACCTGGTATGTGGGTCTCATTTACCATTTTCTTTAATGTATTGCTCAATCTTTCTTTCATGGCTCCGGGCACTCGTCTTGGTGGCTGTATTACCAGTTTTACAGTATCTTTTATCCTCATCTCATACTCCCCTTTCATTAACTCTCTTTTCCCAAAATGTTTCTATTTTCCTATTATTTCCTCTGTCTCTAATATTTTTTTCTTTATGTAAAATGGTATTTTATATTCTTAATTTTTATACATTGTTTCTATTTTTACTCTTCCTACTGTTTCAATGTCACCTGTCATGACACTAACCTTCCTTTTCCTATTTCCATCATTTCCTAGCCTCACATCCTCCTCTAATGACGCCACACTAGCTTGTGCTCCTGTGTCCAATTTGCATGTTATGTGTTTTTCCCCTTTCATGCACGGTAACAATACCACACATTCTTTATCCTCCCTTTCTTCTCCATGCATTTTCCTGTAATTTGCAATGTATCAATATTGTATTCTTCTTCCTCCTCACCACTATTAGATTCCACCCTGAGATGCTCAACATTACACCATGCTTTGTTTGCACTTGTACAATCCTAGTTCTCGGATGTTCTCCATCCCCTGTTCCTCCCCGGCCTTTGTTGTTTATTGCAGCACTTTCTGGCATGATGCCCATTTTTGTTGTAAGTATAATACTTTCTCTTCTGCTGGACATTGTCTGAAAGGGTGTTCTAGTCCACATTGCTCATATATCTCCTTATTATATATTGTCCGTCTAGGTCTGTATACTGCTGTGCTTCATAATCTTCATCTGTGTTATTCCAACTCCTTATCCTAGCCAGTTGATCAATTTCCATCTCTTGTTCCCTATTTTGCTCAAACTCTTTCATATGTGCTTCAGACATTTCTTCTATGTTTATTATTTGTACCACTTTCTGTAAATTCAAGTCTTTCTGTTTCCTTGCTCCTTATTCTGTTGCCTTTAATCCCTGTCACAATTTGATCTTTAATCGTAGCAATACCACACATTCTTTATCCATCTTTTCTTCTCTGTGCATTTTCCTGTAATTTGCATTGTATCAATGTTACATTATTCTTCCTCCTCACCACTATTCTTTATGCTATTAAAAAAGCATATGGGATACTAGGTTTTATAAATAGGGGCATACAATTCAAAAGTCAGGAGGTTATGTTGAATATTTATAAAATGCTGGTTAGGCCTCAGTTGGAGTACTGCATTCAGTTCTGGGCACCGCACTTTAGGAAACATGTTAGGGCATTCGAGAGGGTGCAAAGGAGTTTACTAGGATGGTACCAGGAATGAAGGACTTTAGGTATGAGGAGAGGTTAGTGAAACTAGCATTATTCTCCCTGGAGCAGAGAAGATTAAGAGGGGTTTAATAGAGGTTTTCAAGATCATGAGAGGATTTGATAGGTTGAACCAGGAAAAACTGTTTCCACTGGCATGTGGGTCAGTAACCCAAGGACACTGATTCAAAATAGTTGTTAAAAGAAACCGAGGGGAGTTTAGGAAAAAAAATTCACCCAGTGAGTTATTCAAATCTGGAATGCATTATCTGAAAGGGTAATGGAAGCCGATTCAATAACAACTTTTAAGAGCGAAGTAGATGGGTATTTGGGAAGGACAGGATTGCAGGGCTATGGAGAGAAAGCGGGCCAGCGGGATTGAGTTGGATTGCTCTTTTAGGAGCTGGCGCAGACGCGATGGACCAAATGGCCTCTTTCTGTGCTGTATGATTTTATGATTCTATGATTTCTTCCTTCAAGGCTCCATAGTTGCATCGTTTGCTGAGTGACTTTAATACAGCAAAATATTGGGTAAACGTTTCCCCAGGCTCTTGTTTTCTGGTGCCAAACATATATCTGTCAACGGTTATGTTGTTATGTCCATAACACCTTTCTCTCATAATATTCATTATTATCATCTAAAGGTATGAGACCTGTCTAGGGTCTCAAAGTATTCTCTGACATCTTCCCCTGCTACATTTAGACAAATAGCAGCTTGTTATTTTCTTGCTGTTTTCTTGGCAGGGACAGTATATTGGTGGCTAAGGCAAATACTGTGAAATTCCATTCAAACTAGTTCCAACTATGCCTCAGATTGCCAGTTAATTTCATCATTATTATTATTTGCATATACCTCATTATGGCCTTGTATTCTTTTGTTCCAGTCTGCATTCCAAAGTTTCATTACTTTGGCTTCAAATCTCATAGTCCAATTCAGTCCAAAGTTTGTTCACTTCTGACATCATGTAATATCACTCAATCCAAATCAAGGGTGTGTTAGTAAGGTTCTTTATTTGTCAATCCAAACTTTCAATAACCCACCACTCTAAACCCCACACTGTGTCCCACTCCCAGTGTCCTTTTGTACTTTTTGCCCTTGTTCGTATTGGCCTTTTGTTAATTGTTGATTTACTCTTAAAGGAGTATCCAACAGCGCTGAAAGTGCAGTCTAAGAGATGGGCTTTTGATAGGGTTTTGAAAAAAAAAGGAATGGGGAAAGGAGGATGACTTTCAGAACAGAGTTCCAGAGAACATGAGCAAAGCAGTTGAAGATTTGCACTCCTTCCAGTAACTTAGAATGTACGGTCTATGCAACAGTATTATTTATTTGGTTCAAATTGCCTTGTTTACCCAGTGGTGGCTGTCCTGAAATTTGATTATGTATATTGCTGGTGTGGCACAGAGCATGATAAGGGGCCTAATCTATACCCTGGCATACAGCCTGGAGTCTACCCAATGACAACCTACTTTTACACTCGTCAATAAACCTCTGCAGCATGAATTCATCAGAATCCACCCATTCAATTGAACGTGGTAATGAAGTGTCACTTGCTAAAGTCTGGGATAAACCGAAAGAATTAGATGCATTTTAAGAGCATTGATTTAATTGAATTTTGAAAATGATCTAATATTCACAATCTGCTGAAATCAAGCAAGGAGGGGAATTAATGTTAATATTTACAATAGAATAAAAAAATATTAACTTCCAGTTCCTTCACGATGTAAACTAGGTCCACAAATTTATGTTTCAGTGTGTACATTCGGATTTAGACTAGTTATTAGTATAATCTCATGTCTTGTAGGATTTATTTTAGCTGTTTCCATGTTAAAGATGGAGGTGAATGTACTTAGGACTTGTGATATACTGCACTCAACTTGTCTTTAGTTATCTGTTCTTTTTCTCTGCATGATTTTCCAGCTTGTTATTAGTAATTTTCAGACAAAAATTAACTTTTATGTGCTTAATGTTATTTAGAACCCCAGAGGACTGGCTACAACAACAACGTATAGCAACCTTCACACCAGATGACATCTTGGAGCTCCAGTATTTAAATTACCTAACATTTCTGAAAACAATATGTTCAAGAAATTTTTGCAAATTTCGTGTTCTCCCCAGTTTCCATCCAATTATTCACCCCCCCACACACCCACAAACAAACTATGCATTAATTAATGATTCATCCAAGTCTGCATTGACAGTTGACTAAATACTTCAAGCATCCAAAAGTTGGCCAGTGTTTGACATGGACAACAACCCAATAGCAAAATATCATACAAATTTGCTTTCTTGTTCATTTTGCCTGTGGCTTCCATGATCTAATCTTTTCAAAACAATAATTGGAATTCACTTTTGTGCCTGTGCCTCTGTGTGTGAATAGAAGAGAAGCTTTGTCTTCTCCACATTAGACATCTTCTAGGCCAGGTCTGACATTGAACTCAATAAACCCAGAGTCAGATTGAAGGTCAGTCAGTTCCTATAATAATAATAATCCCAGTATTTGATATAATGCCTTATCACGTTGTCAAAATGTCTCAAAGTTCTTCACAGGATTTTTATTGTCGAGCACTGTGACTCTATTTTTGTGGTTCAACCATTCATATCCTTGACTGCAACAAGCAGGATACAGAATCTTAAACACTCATTAAAATGTCTAAAATCTGCAAATATTTAATGTGGATACCAAATCAGCATATTTCTGAGATAATAAAACATCTAAAACATCCCCCGCCCCAACGGCCCTACCATCGGTGGCTGGGCCTTCAGCCTCTCAGCCACTAGACTCTGGAACTCCATCCCCCAGTGCCTTCGCCACTTCCTCCCTTTCCTCCTTCAATGCCGGTCTCAAGACCTTTCTCTTCGACCGTGCCTTCAGCTCCCCTCTCGACTCTCTACCCCCTCCTCGCTTCCTCCCTTCCCTCCCCTCACCCTGACCATTTCCCCCCACTCGGGTGCCGACCCAACTGTCCAGCGCCTTGGGGCGTCCTCCCGACGTGAAAGACGCTGTATAAATGAAATCTTGTTGTTGTTGTTGTTGCTTTGCCCACAAAATACACTTTACAGTATATTCTGTGAGACGTCTCAAAGGCAACAACAACTTGCACTTATATTGTGCCCTCCACGCAGGGTAGATCTCAGTGCGCTTAAAGATTTGATAAAGACGTGATAAAGCGCTATATCAAATATAAGGATTATTGCTATTATTATCTACTTTATCAAGTAAGCTCAGTGCTGTGCCATATATTAAGAGTTTTGATTATGCACCAGTCATCCTCAATGGTTCAGAGTATTTGTGAGCGCTCATGGGTAATACACAGGAATGTGACTATTTTGCTGCAAATTAATATATAATATAGAAGAAATTAATATACTTTGTTTAAGGTCCAACTCAATACTTTCCTCTTCAACTGCACTTTCAGTCATCTTCCCTTTCTCTAAGCCCCTTGGCTCCCACTCCCAGCTCAGATGCCAAGCCAGGATTGTTAAGCTCTTTGAGATGTCTTCCTGACATGAAAATTGCTGTATAAATATAAATTTGCATTGCATTTTAAGATGTTAATCCATGGCGTTCTTTCAGCTGTTGAGTACTAACTAAATACATCACCTCCTCCAATAGAATCAGAGACAATCTTGCGCAATCCCTTCATTTATAACAGTTTTTTTTTGCACAATTACCAGTTTATCAAGCCATTGGTGTTCAGTGATCACATTATCAGGATCATGTAAGGCTTTTATTTCTTAGAGTGTGCACTAGGGCAGGATTGGAAACGTATTGACTGTGCTTTTCTCCAGAAAGTGTGGACAGCTATGGGCTGCACAGAATGCATGTCTGTCAGGAAGTTGCTTAGCGGAGAGACTTCCTCCAACCCATCTGCAAAGTCCAGGATCAGACAGTGAGGTGGATTTTTGGCAAACGGGAAGTAGCTACAGGGAGGGAGGGCTCCCACCTACACTGACCTATCCCTAAGTACCCAGGAGGCGTAATCCTCTTCACAGCAGACACATCTATTTTCCAAGGCCCCTCGCATGTGGATTTGGATTGAGCGACTGGTGCTGAGTAATCCCGGTACACAGCATTGGGCTTGGACCTCAAGAACATCAAGGTGGCTGACAAGTCACAAGCTGTTGTGTGAAGGTCCGCTCACCATGCTTATGGTAGATGCCTGCCAGATAACTGATGAGGAAACTCTGAGGCTTGGGGCGACAGCTGCTGGAAGGCATTAACTGGAGTCCAAGTTCCTGAACACATGTTCGTATGTCCAGCCTCGAATCCACCTCAATTGGCCTGCTGCTTAAACTCCACATCTCCAATTGGTGGAACTATTGCTCATTGGGATGGGATGTGTACCCGAAAGATGGTGGCAATGCTATCACCCATTTCATGCTGAGATATGTTGCCCACCAGGAAATTTGCAGGGAGTTTCTTGTACCTACTGTCCACCTAATCAGGGCTCAAACCCGCACTTGTTGGATGTCAAACGACCAATTAGTGACTAGTCTCCTTGGGGGGAGATAAGCGGGGTCTCCTTGGAGCTGAACTGGCTCCAAGGTAAGATGCCTGGCAATGGAATGGCGGAATCAAGCCAACTCTCTGTGGCAGGCTTGGTAGTCCAGTTCCTGAGCCAGGCAGGTCCCCAGTATTCTAGGGCACTGCTTTGATAGCAGTTCATAGGCAGCACCTGGAAGGGAAAACCAGTCATTGGGGGCAGGGAGTCATCTCACTCAGCTTCTGTTAACCCTGCAAGCCAAAGCCCTAATGGGTAAGGTGGTCCTAGCTGGACAAAGAGTGGAAAAGTTTGCCGTACAGCAACATCAATGGCAAAGTATGCAGTTTTAGTTAGTTAGACTCCAGCAATACTCCAACGCAAACTCTGGGATCCCCAGGCATTGGCTCCTGTCGACCTACGCTTAATACTTTTCAGAATTAGGTAAGCAGGATGTGACCCTCCAGTGAAAGAGTGTGCATTCCATTCCAACAATCTATTTCTGGGATTTTCATGTGAAGGTGGAACGCATGGAAATCTCGGCTTGGTTTAGAACTATTCAACAACAACAATTTGTATTCATATAGCGCCCTTCATGTCGGGTAGCATCCCAGAGCGCTTAACAATGGTAGAGTCTGACCCAGAGCCAGGGAGAGAGGGAGGGGGGAAGTGACCATAAGTGCAATCAAAAAGGAAGGTCTTTAGGTGGGATTTGAAAGTAAGAAGGGAAAGGGAAAGGTAGAGGGATTGGGGGGGAGAGTTCCAGAGCTTCGGGGCATAGTGAATGAAAGCACAGCCACTGATGGGGGGGCGAGGGACTAACAGGAGGCCGAAACCAGCCGAGCAGAGGCAGCGGGTGGTGGAGTGGGAGGTGAGCAAGTCAGAAAGGTAGGGAGATGTGAGGGCATGAAGGGATTTGAAAATGAGAGAGAGGCTCTTGAAGTCGATCTGTTCGGAAATTGGGAGCCAGTGCAGCCTGGCAAGGACTGGTGTGATGGGGGTCCAGAGTTTTGTTTGGACTGGCATCCAGACGGCAGAGTTCTGAATTAATTGTATTTTGTGTATGGTGGAACTGGGGAGGTCAGTGAGCAGGGCATTTGAAAAGTCCAGGTGGAAAGTGATAAAGGCATGGGCAAGGGTTTCGGCTGTTGTGGGTGTGAAGCAAAGACAGATGAGGGCAATGTAGTCGATGTGGAAAACAAGTAGTCCACCCACAATATTAATGCTAATAAACTCTTCTGTTCGATATATATACTATATAATAATCCTTGCATTTGATATAGCGCTTTTCATGTCTTCCAGAAGTCTCAAAGCGCTTCACAGAATATGCTGTAAAGTGAATTAACTGTATATTTGTAGGAGATCATGATCATTTGCCCCTAATTTGAGTTTCGGTACTTGTTTCTTCCAATTGCTCCCTAATTTTGTCGCCCACGAGACCACTCCTAGTTCCGTCATACTTTCCCTTATTCTACCAGCGTCCTGTTACAGACCTTTCTATACGCAACACTATTCTATTCCAATATGTTCTTACATTCCCTTAACCCTCGTTGATTCCGTTTGTCTCGGAACCTCTCTATACTTCTCTTTATTTATTTTATTCTGCTCCTTTTTTCCTGTCATCTTTCAAAGACGTTCATCTGCCTGACTTGATCCCTTCTGACCGAACGTGTGGAAGTTACTCCAGCCTGTCTTTAACCAATCCCACATAGGTTATCATTTTTCTTATAGGAGCGACCTCTTGTTTATCTTGAATAAAATCAACCTTTGTTCTTTACCAAATCCTGCCGACTACGCCAATTTGTTAGAGTGTCTATGGAGCCATAATGCATAAGACTCCAGATAAGGGAGGTAAGGGCGTCGGCCGAAGACAAAGATAGCCTTTCAGCCTATTTGATCTCGTCCATCCAGAATATCCACCCTTCTTAGCATCAAGCTGCTTTTTAAATGTGTCCAATGCACTGATCTCTACCTCTTCTCCCGGCAAATTATTGGAGTCATTAATTGCCCTGCTTTCAAAGCTGCATTTTGCCAATAATTGTGGAGTCCCGTAACATAGTGGTCAGTGTGCTTGCCTCACAAGTGAGAGGGTCTGGGTTTGATTCAAGTTTTCTTACTCTACACGCCTCTGTTTACCTAGCAGTAAGTAGGAAGCTAGTTGTTAGTCAATTGGCAGATTGCTTTTCTGGGAATAATAATCCCTTAAAAAAAATTTGGCCACTTAATCCACGCCTGTTGTGCTACACTGCTGTGCGCAATTGGCTGCTGCGTTTTACCTACAAATATAAAGTCAACTCACCTTATAATATATTCTGTGAAGCGCTTTGTTTACAAAGCAATTGTAACCTCCAAGGCCTCAAAATGTAGTTCAACAGTTTGAAGATTTACACCAATTCCTGGAAGCTGCGAGAGATTACTTCTATAGGGGGAAGAAAGAAATGATTGCTTTTCAAGGAATAGCTGTTTGGTAAGGATTCCTTCTAACTGAGCATATCCCTCAGTTAGAAGGAAGTTGTAGAGAGCACAACACTTTTTCTTTACACAAAATAAAGACAGTTTCTTCCCAATTTCTTATAAACCAACTAATATATTTTGGTTTGATCATATTTTCCACATGACTCAAATGCTAAGACTCTCTCTGTTGATCATCTGTTGGGTGGACAAATGATCTGAAAAATGGAAACTTTTCATGCCTTGCTAAGCACTTGACCTCTCACTATCATTTCTAAAGCCAGCTGGAGTTGCATGACAGAACAGAACATGGAGCCTAAGGACTTGAACCCAATGTGAAACGTTCCTTTACCAGTGTGCTAGAAGAGCAAGTATCCCTTTGACAACATGCGAATAGAACTTAATGTGCAGAATTTGACAAATAATAACAATAATCCTTGCATTTGATATAGCGCCTTATCACGTTTTCGAGACGTCTCAAAGCAATTCACAGAATGTACTGTAAAGGGAATTGACTATATATTTTGTGGCTGAAATGATAGAGACTTGAAGAGGGATGGGAATAAGGCAGAGCAGTGGGATTGAATGATCTCCTTGCTCTGAGAGCTGGCACAGACTCAATGGGCTGAATGACCTCTTTCTGCAGTATAAATTTTAATAATTCTATGATACAAATGCCTTCATGTCATTTTTTTGTAGCAGCATCTTACTAGTTGCTAGTTTTTTTTCCACCATTAGTGTGGTTTGGTATATGGAATTAATTTCCTGAGAGCTTAATACAATTTAGTGAGGGCCCAGATTATCCTTGTAGCATAAAAGCAATGAGCTGCCTTTGTATTTAACAGCTGTTTGATGCACTACTTTTCCAACAATAGATTCCCAATCACAGCTAAAATGTTTTATCTTTTGAGTTCTTTCTGCAGGGCTATTATGTGGTCGAATCAGAAGGTTAGTTTCCCTCTAATTTTCTCCCATTAGCCTGTCTCCCCTTCTCAACACAATGTCAAAACAATGTGGGGCAGCAATAAACAAGGTGGGATATGTTGTCAAATCAGTCGAGTTCAAAAACCCAGATGTCCTACTCAAGACGAACAGTGCTATGGTCAGGCCACACCAAGAGAACAGCAGACAGTTCTGCTCACCGTGACATAAGGGGGCTGACATGGCCCTGCTGGCAGTACAGAAGAGAGCAATTAAGATACCCCCCCACCCCCCACAAGGAATAATAATAATCCTTGCATTTGATATAGCGCTTTTCACGTCGGGAGGACGTCCCAAAGCGCTTCACAGAACACACTGTAAAGTGAATTGACTGTATATTTGTGGGTGAATGCGGCAGCCAATTGCGCACAGCAATGTCCCACAAACAGTCATAGATTGAAAATGACCAATTTATTATAGTTTTTGGTTTTGGAGGGATTATTATTAGGCGTGTGGAGTAAGGAAACTTGCCCAAAGTTTCGCCCTGCCTGGAATTGAACTCAGGTCTCTCGCTTGCAAAGTGAGTGCTCTAACCACTGAGCTACAGGGCTATAAGCTAATGAACTATAAGCAATGATTAGACAAGCTAGGGCATTCTGCTACATTCATCTACAAAATTCCCAGTCACTATGTTTCACTGTAAATCTTGTGAAGCATTTTGAGAAGTCCTCCTGACGTGAAAGGCCCTGTATCAAATGGAAGGGAGATTATTATTTTTGTTGTGAGTGTACACCTCCCAGTTCTCAGGATAAGCAGATAGTGCTTTTAGGGACAAGTTAATTAGCCGCGTTTGCTGGGAATCTCCTTTATCTGCCCACTCGGGAGGCACGTACAATGGTCCCTCTAGCTGTCGGGAAGCTAAGCAGCTGCCTAGGGTGGCAGATTCTTCTCTCAGACCATTAGCTTTGGTTGGTGGAGAGGCCAAGGGGGTGGAGTGAAATCACTCCGGTTTTACTCGGATTGGGCAAGATGGTCGTCAGGAAGTGCCTGGATTAAAGGAAGGCAAATAAATAAACAGTGTCAGAGGCAGAAAACTGGCAACAAGCAAAGGAATAGAGAAGAGCGGCCAGCTGGGCCACAAGGCTGCAGCCTTGTGTGTTGGAACTGCAAAAAAGATAGGTCACACCACAAAGACCTGCCCCACAGTCAAGCAGCGTGTCATTAGCAGGGAAGTGGAGTTTTCCAGAACTGTATAGTTCCTGCCCCAGGAGGAGCACACAACAGCCAGCGCCAGCCCCAACCTGAGGCGGGGAAGCCTTGGTCCCTCCACTAAAGTGGAGAGTGCAGAGGCGGCCCCCACACCCCCACGCCTCCACCAACCACAAGGGGTCAGGTCTGACGGGTCCTGTAATGGGAAAACAACTTGTTGTTTCTCTTTTTTCTGTGTCGGGTTTTGATCCTTTCTGAGATAAATATAAATATATATTTCATTAAAAAAAAAGACCCACTTCCATGAAGTTGACAATGAACTCAATCAAAGTTGATGACTCCTCCATCTAGGTTTCTAGTTATTACTATACAAAGAGTTTCCTGATCAGCTTTCAGGCCAATTTCCGAGACCTACACTTAAAATAAAAAGACGAAAGTTTCATTTGCAAATTATTACATTAGCAAATAAAATTGGTCATTCACTCCATGGCTGTTTGTGGGACATTGTTGTGTGAAAATTGGCTGCCACGTTTACCCATAAAATACGCACAGGCGCATCACTTCAAGTAAATCCTGTGAAGCGTTTGAGACATCTCAACAAAGTAATGAAGCTTATATCAAATGCAAGGATTTGTATTATGATTACGTAAGATTTACTTTGAAATTAGTGCACAATTATCTTTAAAATTATCCATATTCTAAACGTTAATATATAATCATTACACAGTATTAAAGCATTCAGTCATATTTGTTTCACCTTTCATCTCGTTTTACATATATAGTAAAATATAGATGCAAATTCTCATTCACTCCATTCAAGGCTATGGCTTGCTCAACAGTGAACAGTTGCAAGTGCCTGGATTATTTTGAAGCTTTTGGATACTACATTTACCTGTATAAAATTCATAGGATATTTGGCAGTGCAGGTTTCGAAACAGTGACCCAAGTATTTTTGCCAGCTGTCTTTAAATTGTAAATCTAAAAATTCAAAATTGAAGAAAGATACTTACAAATAAAGTCAAGTGTGTTTTTTTAGCACATCAGTGGACTTACAAGTAAGTATCTGATTAGAATTTGTGTAGCAGCTCAATTAAAGCTTGCTGTTAAACAAGCTGTTTGGCTGCTGCATTCAGCTGCAAAATACACAGTCACTACACTTTACAGTAAATCCTGTGAAGTGTTTTGAAGTATTCCAACGTGATAAGGCACTATATTAAATGCAAGGATTATTATTATTCTATGGAACATAACCACATGTGTGACAACAGAGCTGTGCTGGGGATGGAGAAGCAGCCATTAATTTATCTGACATCTTAGAGAGCAGATGGAACAAACATCAGCTGTATTAAATGCTATTCTGACTTGTTCAAATGGCACACATCTTCTGTGTGGTAGATATGTGAGATTCGCAGATACCCAACTGTTCCACGTCAATAAAGACAAATCAGGACAGATTAGGACAGAGCTATTTTTGCTACACTTTGCTGTTTTAAGCAATAATAAAAATAATAATTCATGCATTTGATATAGCGCCTTATCACATCGTTGAGACTTCTCAAAGCACTTCACAGAATATATTGTAAAATGGATTGACTGTATTTTGTGAGGAAAATGCAGCAGCAGTGTCCCACATTTTATTTGAGGGATTATTACCCCCGGAAAGTGATCCGCTAATCACCTAACAACCAAGGACCCACTTACTGTAGATAAACAGAGGCATTTGGAGCAAGGAAACTTGTCTAAGGTTTCAGCAAACCCACATCCTTTAGCTTGCTAGGAGAGTGCGCTAACTATATTACCGGATTCCAAGCATTGCTGTAAAAGAAATCTGGTAGATACCTGTCCTAATAGCAGTAAAATAGTATTCCAGGACACCTTGGCTTTTACTCTCAATAAGCTAGAATGCAAAACTAAGACTTGGAAGAATAAATTGATATCTCTCTTCCAATTATTGATAGATGTGTCTGCTGTAAAATGCCCCATGTGGTATTAGGATTAATATGGATTTTCAAATTGCATTGGTTCAGATGAACTTTGTACTCCCTATAAATTTTAATACACTACATAAAGGCTGTGGTGGAAAATAGTGGAGATTGACTCAAGGCTCAGAGAATGGTTTGCTAGGTGAAGATTTCCCAAGATTTCCTGAACATTTTCTTATCTCACTGCTAAATTGCACTAACACAGTGAACAAATGCTATGAGGAGTCATTCAGAGAACAGAACAGAAAGCACAATGTGAATTAAGCATCTTTACCAGCCAATGCTCTGTGACTGCTGGAGTGAAGGCAACACCACAATTACACAACAAATGGAGTTGACTGCCCAGCACCCAAGCATCAGACCCAAGCATGTCCAATTCAAGCATGTGTCAGCCTGGCGCAGTGGTAGCACTCTCACATCTGAGACAGAAGGTTGTGAGTTTAAGCCCGATAACGGGATTTGGAATTACATAATCTAAGACAGGGTGGTCCAACTTTTTGGCTATTGCGGGCCAGATTCCCTATTTGGGAAAGGTCTCCCTCTCCCTCCCAGCTGATCACAGCTTTATTGATGTTTGGAGAAGAGATTTTTTGGTAAAATTCAAACACAAATGTAAAATAAGCATTTTACAATAAAACATTTCGTCAAATATCTGTCTCCAGTAATAACTCCACGTGATTCTATTTTTACAATTGGTAGCTTTGTGTAGCTCTCAAATAGTGTGAGACAGCAATAGACAAGGCAAACAGGCTGCTGAGGTACCTGGTCAAATCACCTGAGTTCAGATCCCCAAGAGTCATGTAACAGAATATATTTAAACCTTCTTTGCATAATTTCCAGAAATGAAGCTTGATTTCAAAATACTTATCTATTGTTGGAATTCTACCAGCTAGATTCTCCCATTGTACTGTTCTCTGTTACACAAGTACCATAGCAAAGTATAAGCTCTGATACTAAGCTTTATTGTCCTCAAGAAACATCTTGGTCAGAGTTATTTCTGGGCTGAGAGTACAGCTGTGGGACACACTGCAGCTATCCATGTTCATGACGAGAATAGCTTATGCCTTCAAGGGTTGTAGACTGATGCTTCATTCAGATGCATGCTACGGATCACAACTATGGCAAATGCATCAATCAAGAGCCATCTGACTGCCTGATATTGGTGTGCGAAGAGCATCTACTGTCATGATCGGATTGTTATAGATATCAATAAGCGTGTTTCTCATTCTGTCCTATTTACAGCTTGATTGGAAACGCAATTTGTTAATATTTCTTAATAAAATGAATACAACCACAGTGACTCAGTTATAGTATAAGGAATGATGATTTGGTTGATGTGTCTAGTTTCCATCACGATTTGTTAATGTTCTAATTAGACTATGCAACCTTCCAGGATTACAATACTAATTGCACATTGACAATTTCTATGGATGCCCTTTTGATTACCCAGAAATTAGCTGACACTATTATTTAAGTCACTGTTCCCTTAGGCTATTAGACCAGGCAAAATTGATGGGGGTCTTTCTTTGGCTAGAGATGAGAATGAATGGGTTATTAGGAACTTGGCAGTTTTATTCAGAAACAATGGTTGATACAATATTAATGTACGCTTGAAATATCTGAGAAAATGAGGGCTTCACACTGCGCGGCTTCTGATTTTAATAAACATTTGAGCATTTGTCGACACTTGTTTAACTAAATCATGTGAAAAGACAAAGAGCTTAGAAAGAAAACCCAACTTGCATATATAGAATGCTCGTCATGTAGGGTTATGCCTTAAAGCATTCTCTAGGGTTAGATGCTGAGAATGGGAGAGGGGAAAAGGGGGTTGAAAGCTGTGGCTATTGACTTGTTCAAAGAGGTAGGATTCAGGAGCAGGGTATGGCTCGTCCATTGATAGTAGCGTGGACAACAACAATAACAATTTGGATTTATATACCGCCCCTCACACAGGGTATTGTCCCAGAGGGCGGGAGGTGGGGTGGGGGGGAGGGAGTTCTAAAACTAATCTTACCACAACTTTTACCTGAAATAAATATTTCTAACTCTAGGTAACACAACTTGCCTTTGATTCAGTATTAAAGGCAAAGATCATTCAACTTTTGCCAGACTGATTTAACTTTAATAATTGAATGGCCTTTTTCCACCTTTGTACAAAGCCTATTGAGGCAACCCTTAAATTGGGAGAACATTTTTATGTGTCATAGAGGTGATTGTAATAAGGTACATGTAATCATACCTGTATGATACAGCTTGTATCTGATATAGCGTATTTTATGTGAGGAAGATGTCTCAAAGTGCTTCACAGGATTTACTGTAAACTCTAGTGACTGTGCATTTTGTAGGTGAATGCCGCAGCTAATTTGTGCTCAACAATATCCCCAAAACATTCATGGAGTGAATGACCAAATGTATCTGGGGGGTTGTTGGTCAGGACACCAGGAGTGAAACTCCCTTCTCTTTTCAAATAGCATCATGGAATCTTTAATGCCCCCCTGAACAGGTACACGTTAAACATCTCATCTAAAGTTCAACACCTCAGAAAATACAGAGTCCTGCCAGAAATGTATTGACATGTCAGACTGTGAGTTTAAAGTCAATGACACGGGGCTTGAACCCACAGCCTTTTGACTCAGAGGCTCCCATCAGGCTTAGCCAGGCTGACACATACTATAAACAAAGGAATGTTGAATCATGTGTGAGGCCAGGAACTAGGTTGAATTCCTGGAAGGGAAAAATGCAGCATTAATTTGTTGAGATTGAATGAACCAAGCAAGCTGTAATCAGCGTGAACAGAGCTTTGGGCACACACCAAGACACTGTTAGGAGGGCTTCCTGGAAACCAGTTGAGGATGTTGTTTAAAACAGTGTATCTTTAGCGGTGAGGTTTCCCGAACTACATTCCTCAAAATTTACAAGGTGAAGTTTCCATTTATCCTCCACCTTTTTGTCAATAATAATAATAATCCTTGAATTTGATAGAGTGCCTTAAAAAAAAATCCTCTGCGCCCCCCCCCCCCCCCACCCCAGGGCTCGCACCAAGGAACACTATGTTCCTGTTGGGTTGGCTGCCCCAGCCCCAGCCTATGGGCTAATGTCGCCCACCTGACCGCTCGCTCTATGGCTGCCGCTCTGACCTGAGGCCCGTCACATCCTCCCTACCTCCCCCCTCCTCCCTCCCCCCAAACCCTCCCCCCTCTGCATCTCTCCCGCTCTCTCCTCCTCTCTCTCCGTCCCCCTCGCCTTCTATCCCCACTTGACCCTCCCACAACCTCCCTCTGTTCCAGCCTGGGAATCCTCCGCCGCGCTCACCGTGGCACTCGGTGTTGGTTGTCCAGCAGCAGCCACACCGACTGCCCCATTCCCCACCACACTCGCCAGCCACCCCAGACACAGACCCGGGGAGCCAACCTCTCCTCCCTCATCCCCATTCCCCCCACCCCTGCCTCACAACCTGGACCCCCCTCCCTCCCCACATACCCTTCTGTCAACTGCTCCCTCCACATCGGACTACAAAACGTCCGCTCCCTCTGTAACAAGGCCCTGGTCATCAACGATCTCATCCTTGATGAGAGCATTGACATCATGACCTTAACTGAAACCTGGCTCACCCCAAGCGACACCTTCCCCCTCGCGGAGGCCACACCACCCCACTACACCTCCCACCACATCCCTCGCCCCAACCGCTGTGGCGGTGGTGTAGCCCTTATCTCAAGGACACCACTTGCCGTATCCCCCTACTCCTATGGCTCTTTCCCCTCTTTTGAGCACCTCACCCTCTCCCACCTCTCATTTAAAATCCTCCTCCTCTACCGGCCCTCTAAAACCTCTTCCACCTTCATCTCTGATATTTCTACCCTCCTAACATCTCTCTGCCTCTGCTCTGATCGCTTCATCATCCTGGGCGACTTCAACCTGCACTTCACCCCCTCCTGCTCCATCTCCTCGGACTTCTCCTCCCTCTTCTCCTCGCTCAACCTCTCCCTCCACATCAACTCCGCCACTCACATTCATGGCCACCCACTCAATTTGGTGATCACCCGCGGGGCTCAGTGTCTCAGATGTCACCATTACCGATAAGGCCGACTCCAATCACCACTTCATCTCCTTCACCACGTCCACCCCCCTCCCTACCTCCACCAGACCCACCACCATCTTCTACCGCCCCTGGAAGAAGTTACCCCCACAATCCCTAACCGCTGCCTTGGAGTCCTCTGAAATCCTCTGCTTCTGGCCTTCATCCCTCATTGACCCCTCTTCTGCTCTCACCATCCTCCACAACACCCTCTCCTCCACACTCAACACTCTTGCCCCCATCACCTCCCGTACTGTCTCTTATTCTCGCTCCTCCCCCTGGTTCACCACCCACCTCCGCTCAATGAAGAGCCAGGTGCGGGCCGCTGAACGCACCTGCCTCAAATCTGGCCTAACAGTCCACCAGCAAATCTGGCTGGACCTCCTCAAAATCTACCGCTCCACTCTAGCCTCGGCCAAGTCGTCCTTCTACTCCAGGATAATCTTGGAGGCGAAGAACAACCCCAGGCTTTCGTTCTCTACCAAATCCCGACTCCTCCGTCCCCCCCACCTTCCCGCGCAAGTCATCTCCTCCAACCTTCACTGCGAGAAGATGCTGGATTTCCTTGAATCCAAAATCAAGGGAATCCGTCCGCGGTCACTGCCCCTCCAACTTCCACACACCCCCCACCCCTTCCCTCCCACACTCCAACTCCTACCCGTCCTCCCCTACACACCTTCAAACCCGTTTCCCCACCCTCTGTCACCAACCTCATCCTGTCCTTGAAACCCACCACCTGCTCCCTGGACCCCATCCCCACTCCACTCCTTATCTCCCAGCTCAACCTCCTTGCCCCACTTCTCACAGACACCATTAACCCCTCTCCTCTGACTCTGTTCCCATTCAGCTCAAAACTGCCACCATCACTCCCACTTTGAAAAAACCCTCCCTTGATGCGTCACAGCTATCAAGCTACCGGCCCATCTCCAACCTCCCCTTCCTGTCCAAGGTTCTCGAAAGAGTCGTTACCTCCCAGCTGCGCTCTTTCCTCTCCACCCACTCACTTTTCGAACCCCTTCAGTCGGGATTCCGTGCTGCCGATAGCACGGAAACCGCCCTGGTCAAGGTCACCAATGACATCTTCACTATCTGCAACCAGGGCTCCCTCTGCTTCCTCGTCCTCCTCAACCTATCGACCGCATTCGATACGGTCGACCAGTCTATCCTCCTCCACCGCTTGTCCTCCCACCTGAATCTTCAAGGCCCTGTCCTTGAATGGTTTAGGTCCTACCTCTCCCACCGTCAATACTTTGTCTCTGCAAACGGCTTTTCCTCCAGGCCCCGCACTGTCTCATGTGGTGTCCCTCAGGGCTCTGTCCTCGTGCCCCTCCTCTTCACCCTCTATGTGCTCCCCCTTGGTGACATCATGCGGATGACACCCAACTCTATCTTTCCTCTTCTACCCTCAACTCCATGACCACCGATGTCCTGACAGCTGCCTGTCCGACATCGAGTCCTGGACGAGAGACAACTTTCTTCAGCTCAATGTGCGCAAAACTGAGGCCCTCCTGATTGGCTCACGTCAGCGCCTCCACACCTCAGGCGCTGACAGCATCAGCATCCAAGGCTGCACTCTCCACCTCTCAAAGCCATTCAGGAACCTCGGTGTTCTGTTCGATCCTGAGCTGTTCTTTCTTCCCCACATCCGCGCCACAACTGGCACTGCCTTCCACCACCTCCGGAACATCGCCAGACTATGGCACTACCTCACCCCTCACGCTGCTGAAACTCTGGTCCACACCTTTATCACCTCAAGGCTGGACTATGGGAACTCTCTCCTCACCGGCCTTCCCGGCCCTCCCTCCACACTGCAGGTCATTCAGAACTCTGCAGCTCGTGTACTGTCCCGCACCAGGCTTCGCGACCACATCACTCCCACCCTCGCTCACCTCCACTGGCTCCCCATCCCCCAGAGGATCGAATTCAAGATCCTCATCCTCACCTACAAGGCCATTCACGGCCTTGCTCCCTCCTACCTCTCCGACCTACTATCCCCCTACTTACCTGCTCGTACTCTCCGTTCCTCTGGCTCCGGTCTGCTCCACATCCCCCGCCCCAACCGCCCTACCATCGGTGGTCGGGCTTTCAGCCTCTCAGCCCCGAGGCTCTGGAACTCCATCCCCCAGTGCCTTCGCCTTGCCTCCTCCCTTTCCTCCTTTAAGGCCGGTCTCAAGACCTTTTTCTTCAACCGTGCCTTCAGCTCCCCTCTCAAATCTCTACCCCCTCCTCGCTCCCTCCCTTCCCTCCCCTCACCCTGACCATTTCCCCCTGCTCGGGTCCCGACCCAACTGTCCAACGCCTTGGAACGTCCTCCCAACGTGAAAAGCGCTTTATAAATGCAATCTTGTTGCTGTTGTTGTTGTTATCACATTTTTGAGACACCTCAAAGCGCTTCACAGAATATGTCTGTATATTTTGTGGACGAATACGGTAGCCAATTGCGCACAGCAGTGCCACCAACAATCTTGGATTCAGTGACCATTTTTTTTAAAAGGAATTTTTCTTTTTAAAAGGATTATTACCTCTGGAAAGCGATCCATCTGGGAATCGAAACTGGTCCTGACCCCTTACGAGGTAAATGCTCTGACTACTATATTACGTGACTCCACAATGTATTGTGAAGCTCTACACTATTTGTAGAAAAGTTGCTAGCAAGTCATGGACTGCTCCCTACACTAGACTTGCTCGCAAACCCACGTAATGATTGACACCAGGAAAAACACGATTCTTTCATAATCATTTGGCTCCATCTGATTTGGAGTGTCGCTGCAAACCTGCCAAATTCTTGTGCAGCAATTTAAAAGTTTTACTACCTTTGTTTCTTTGTAATAAAAAAACTTCTTCCAAGCTGTTTCTGTCTCTATACGTAAATTTAAACATGCGCCAGATGAGTGAGAGGGACCGAGCAGCCTCCTCCATCACTGCTTCGGACAAATGCTTGCTGGATTTGGATCATCGTTTGTGTCTGTTGTTTTATCATTAGGAAAAGAACGGAAAAAAATCACACTGCAAATGTATGGATGCACAGCTGTCTTAACTTGCAACAAGCTTCATAGTAAATTCGAGTGCTGCAGAATCTTGGGCATTCTTTTTATTCTAAGCTATATTTAGAATTGAATGTCAGTGCAGGAAACAAACTCGATATTTGTGCATGAATATCATAGAGCTTACAGCACATAAGGGAGGCCATTCAGTCCATCATGCCTGCGCTGGTTCTCTGAAAGAGCTATTCTCTGGGTCCCCTTCCTCTGCCCTTTTGTTTTGGTCACCTGGGTATCTGACATATGCAGAAATCCATCACCATGCTTATGGGTATCATATCTTTTATGTTCTTTTTAAGTATTTATCAAATTTCCTTTGGAAAAAAGCTGTAATGGATTATATCTGGATCACAGTGCATCACAAGTCCTCTGTGTAACAAACATTTCTCTTAATCTCTCTCTTTGCTTTGCTTTATTTGTCACCTATTCCCTCCCCCTTCCCACCCCTTTAGTTACCAGTTTGTGTATCTTAATTCTCTTTTACTGTTTCGCACACAAAATATACACACAAAATTCTGTAAAGCGCTTTGAGACGTCTCAAGAACGTGATAAGGCACTATATTAAATGCAAGGGTTACTATTTCATGTGCTGAAGGTAAAATGCACTGAGAGCAACATACTTGGAATCAGGGGCAGAGAAGTACTGTTAAATATGTGATCCTAATAAATGTGGAAAGGAATTTATAAGGATCACATATTTAACTGTACTTCTCTAACCCTAGTTTATTTTAATTGCATTTTAGCTGACTATATGTGTGGCATTCTGAAATATTTTCTGCTTAATATCCAGTCAAGCCAATTATTTTTTTCCATGGGTTAATTCCTTCAAAAAATAAATTTAAAAAAAATAAATAATTTGGTCGCTTAATCTGTGACTGTTTCGTGAGACACTGCTGCGTGCAATTGGCTGCCACATTTCACTCATAAAATTCACTTTACAGTATATTCTGTGAAGCACTTTAGACGTCTTGAAGATGTCTAAATGTTGTAACCGTCGCTTTGGTTAGCAATAAATGATATCTAGTTTTCTGTACTTTGTCTCTGTTTAAATAGTTAACTCATAATGAACAATTGAAATGGATTGGGGACTAAATACCTTCATCACAAAGCCCTACAGAATGTTTCAACCTGATATTCGTGCCCATATATGGTTTACACTCCATTTGCATTTAAAGGTCAAATGTTCACAGCGGTTCCTCCTTTTTCTTATACATTGCTGCACATTCCAAGGAAGTTCATTTTAAATTCGCAGTTCAAGGGATGTTTAAAAAAACTTCTGTCAGTTTGAGAACCTTTTTGGATGAAATAAACTGTCAAAATGTTGCAAGGTTAGCGATAAGAATGCAATACATTACTAATAATGTAGTCCTTACATTTTTATGTTAGGAGGACAACAACAACAAAATTACAGCCCATACAGATAAACCAGTATGCATTGTAAAGCACCCTAACATCAAAGCTTCACAGGCTACTCTCTAAATACTGTATATTTTGTAGGCGAATGCGCCAGCCAATTTGTACTGGGAGAAACTCCCTTCTCTTCTCAAATTGCGCCGCTTGATCATTAACATCCAGTTGAACATGCACAGATGGGACCTTGGTTTAATATCTCATCTGAAGGACAGCACCCCTAGCAATGCAGCGCACCCCAACATTGGGGTTATCTGAATGTATTATATGAGTTCAAAGTCCTGACCCAGGATTTGAAATAAGGAATTAAGGTTACGATTTCTCTTTTGCTCAGATGATTCCTTTTAAAAGATTTAAATAGCAGATTGTACAGCGTGACAATGTAATCCGTGAGTGTGTGATCACCTCCCAGTCAAGCATGCATAATATCATGCTTGTGCTGTGGGTGATATTATTTACACTGTCACCATCCAAAACAGCCCCAGGCTATTGCTGACGTCCACCAACCACTAGATCAGGCGTTAAAATTCTACCTGGGTTTAGAGTTACTTTATAAACAGAGTATACAGAAACTTACAGAACACCTATTTCAAAATTAAGGCTGTAGTGCTAAGCCTTTTACTGATATCTATACCAGTGCAGTGCTGAGGGAGGCGTTACATTGTTGAGGGTGCCGACAATGTCTTCTGCAACAGGCAAAATACTGCAAGACAGAAGGACAGAGGAATGAGTTTTCCATCAAGCCATGTCTGGTCTTTATGCTCAACTGTTCACTGGCAACAAAACCTTATGTAACACTGAAAACTCAGGTCAGTATATATTTATAACAATAAGTAGAATCATTAATTTTGGCATCTCACTCTAAGTGAGGTACAATGGAATAGGGGTATTCAAGAAGTGGTAAGCCCATACAGATAAACCAGTATGCAAAATGATTTAGCAGGTTGTTTTCCAGTTCTCCAACCAGGCTAGTGACATACACAGTCACTGATCCGTGGAATGAATTCTCACGCCTGGTTTTGCCCTTGCTCCAGTGCTAAATATAGCGGAGATGTGCTTGGCTTATGGCAGGGCAGGCCTCAGCTGTGGAATCTTTGTGTCTGCTGGTCAGGCAGCATCCTTTATCTAGCAAATGAATCATTCAAGCGAGTTAGCTTCAAGTTTGGGCCAAACCTGAAGTCCCTCCCCTCTCCCCCTCATAAGTCATTGACATGTTGACAGGAAATTATTACTTGCAATTTGTATGAAGAAGGGGCGCAGAACATTTTTATTGGAATCCTAGAGGAGAGGCAGAAAGAGGTTCCTATTCAGTTATATTTCCCATTAAGTTTGCCTAAAAATACCCAATTTCTACACTTTACAGCATATATTTGTAACTATAAATGAATATATCCGCTCCACCATTGGAGGTCGCGCTTTCAGCCATTACGTCCCGAAACTCTGCAACACTCTCCCTCATTCTCTCCGCCTTGCCGCCTCTCACTCCTTCTTCAAGTCCCACCCTGAAAACCTTCCTTTTGGACCGTGCTTACGGTCACCTACCCACCCCCCCACCCCTGACTCAGAGTTAAGCACTCTGAGATGCTACCCTGCGTGGGAGCTATATAAGTACAAGTTGTTGTTATTTTATATATTTTGCCCACAAAATAGTGACTCCACTTTACAGTATATTCTGTGAAACACTCTGTGAGACATCTCAATGATGTGATAAGGTATGTCAAATGCAAAGATTATTATTATGATTATTATTACTGCAGTGAATCATGGGAACTTTTTTGAGAAATCCTCTTGATATGAAAGGCCAAATGCAAGATTATTATTGTAAGTCAAGTATCAGCTTCTGGTCTTTTTTAACATAAAACCCTTTCCAATTGTTCCTCTTCATTTGAACATTTGCTTGTTATTCTTGCTATCAGGTTAAAACATCTCACACTATGTTTGTATCTGAGGAACACATTTCTCTCCACAACGAGAGAGTAAGCATTCCATTCCAATAGACAAGATATCCATATGTATGTGGGATGCATGGAATTCTCCTTTTGGTTTGGATACTCTTAAGCATGGTGACAAATTTCCAGATATGTCAGACACCCATTTGACCAAAAAGAAACTTAGGTCATTTTTTCTACTGCTAGTAATAATATTAACCATGATGAGGTGTACTCTAAAGGCCTTTGAGAACTTCATCAGCATTTACTACAACACTCTCAAATAGGCAGCTGAGCTCATCCTTTCTCCTGGGGATTGGGTTTGACATTCTCTGGTAACTCCCCCCTCCCCGCACCACCACCACCACCCCCCAAGATTTTTATAAATAACAATATCTTGAATTTTTGACTCTTTGTGAGAGATTCAAGATCTCCTCAAAGGGATAACTTTCCTCTGGAGGATGTTAGTGTTAGCAGTTCAGTGTAATTGACAAGCAGTGATACGTGGAGCTGCTACCAGCAAAAAAAAACTAATCACATCTTCAGATTCATTTTAGCCCTTCTTGGCACATAGATCACCCTTGTGTACTACCTGGCTCCATCAGAGATGGATATGGGCAAGATTAAATGCTGTCAATGTTGGGCAGTCAGGTAAAAGATTGCAATGATACTGTTATGTGTGAAGGTAAACCTGTTCAGCTCCAAGTTAAAATGATTATTTTGACATTAGGATTCTGGGGAATCAAAGAAGTTGTAAATTAACATCAGAACCAGAGCTCTTTGATCAGGGTCAGAGATGTACAATTGTGTTTTGCAACCCAGTACAGAGGCTGATGTCACTTCCCGTGTGCACACTATGTGCAGGACATGCCACCGACATTATCTCCTGTGCGCTACACAGGAAGAGTCCTTGTTGTCATTTGACAAAGGAAGTGGAACTTGCGGTGTACAGTGGCTTGGGCGCAATGAGCAGGAGCAAGAAGTGATGTCAGTGGCGACCTGCTGCCCTGGAAGTCAGCCATTGTTTCATTATAACTCAGCCATTGAGATATTGAGTCCAGATGACCGCTTTATAACCGGGTTGCTCAGTATATGAGGGAGGAGTGCACTATTTCATCAAGCATTCTTTCATGAAATGTGGCATTTTTGTCACCACTCTGTTTATTCCTTTCCTATTGGCAGCCACAATAATAATAATAATCCTTGCATTTGATATAGCATCGTATATCAAGACGATGTCTCAAAGCGCTTCACAGAATTAGGGCTAGGGTTAGGGTTAGGTTTTGTGGGCGAAACGCGGCAGCAAATTGCGCACAGCAGTGTCCCACAAACAGTCATGGATTGAGTGATCAATTTATTTATTATTCTTTTTGAAGGAATTATTACCTTACAGGAAAGCGATCTCCGCCAAATGACTAACAAGTGGGTTCCTACTTACTGCTAGGTAAGCAGGAGTGTAGAGTAAGGAAATTTGCCCAACGTTTTGTCCTCCTGGGAATAGAACCCACGTCTCTTGCTTGCGAGGTGAGTGCTCTAACCACTGAGCTACAGGACTCCACTAAACCATATTGCTTTAGATAGGCACAATGGGGTGGTCCAGCCTACCTACCATAATTTACAAAAATATCAACATTGCTTAACATTGATCAAAAACATTAAGAAATACAATTGAGAAATATAGCAAGAGACTTTCACTTTCACTGGCCAATTTATGTTATGACTTCTTAAAGGTGTGAGATACATAGATATTCCACGTCAAGTTCAACACGTGCATTGATCACTCACATTCCTACTGCACTATCTACATGGAGTACTCAATCCTGATGAGTGCGGGGAAATTCTCTCGACAGTGTGCTCAAAGCTCTTAATTCTTTCTGATCTTAGCATTGAGCAGATGGCAACGGTGAATGACTGTAATCATAACACTAATAATCCTTAAATTTGATACAATGAAATTACTTCAAAACATCTCATGGCACATCACAACAACAACTTGCATTTATATAATAATAATAATAATAAACCTTGTATTTGATATAGCGCTTTTCACGTCTTCTAGACAGCTCAAAGCACTTCACAGAATATACTGTTAAGTGAATTGACTCTATATTTGCGGGCGAATAGCGCCCATGACGTAGGGTAACGGCCCAGAGCGCTTGACAATGGTGGAGCACAATGCTGAGCTGGGGGCAGGGGGAGGTGAACGTAGGCACGGTCAAATAGGAAGGTCTTCAGGCGCAACCTGAAGATGTGTAAGGAAGGGGCAAGGTGGAGGGATAGAGGAAAAGTGTTCCAGAGTTTTGGGACGTAGTGGCTAAAAGTCACTATAGCATGGACACCAATAGTGGAAGAGGGCACGAGGGACATGCAGAAGGCGGGAACCAATTGAGCAGAGGCAGTGGGTTGTGGATTGGGGAATAAGCATGTCAGAGAGGTAGAGAGTTTTCAAATCCCTTTATGTGTTAGGAAATGAAGGGATTTGAAAACAATTGTGAGATTTTTTTAATTAATCCGTTCGGCGATAGGGAGCCAGTGGAGCTGTCATAATTACTCTGTTTTTTGCACACTCTATCCTGTATAAATTGCACAAAAATATATTGTAAATATTAATGTTATAAATATTAATATTAATAATCTATATGTTGGGGGGTTGCCTACCCCTTTAAGAGGGTAAGTTCCTAAACAAGACATCAAGTCCTGGATGAGAGCTAACTTTCTACAGTTGAACGTCAACAAGACCGAGGCTCTCTTGATCGGCTCCCGTCAGTGCCTCCACACCTCCATGGATGCACACTCCACCTTACTAAGCCAGTCTGGAATCTTGGCATCTTGTTTGACACTCAACTATCCTTTCTACCCCACATCCGTGCCATGACCCACTCTGCCTTCCCTCACCTCCCCAACATCGCCGGCTTCACCACTGTCTCACACCTCAGGCCGCTGATACACTCATACACACATTCATTACATCCAGGCTTGACTATGCAAACTCCTTGCTTGTCGGCCTCCCCAATTCCTCCCTACATAAGCTGCAGATCATCCAGACTCTGCAACCCATGTCCTCTCCCACACCAGGCTATATTGCCCCATCCTCGCCCAACTCCACTGGCTTCCCATCATACAGAGGATACAATTCAAGATCCTGGTCCTCATTTTTAAAGCCCTCCATAGGCTTGCTCCCCACTACCTCTGCAACCTCCTAACCCCTTAACAAGCTGCCCGCTACCTCTGCTCAGTCAACTCCGTCCTGCTTCACGTCCCCTGCCTCGCCCACCCTACCATTGGTGAGCAGGCCTTCAGCCACTCTGCCCCCACCCTCTGGAACTCCACCCCGCAGTCCCTCCACTTCACCCTCCTCCCTTGCCTCCTTCAAGACCCATCTCAAGACCCTCCTCTTCAACCGTGCCTTCGGTCACTCACCCTCCCCCTGCCCTCCCCCTCTCTGATTCTCATTCCCAGCAGCTTGGGACGTCCTCCTGACTTGAAAGGCGCTATAGAAATGTAATGTTGTTGTTATTGTAGAAACTGTTACTTGCAACAAGTTAAAACACATAGCACGCAGGAAAAAAGCACACTGACACTTTGTTTAATGGGAGGAGGCATGTGCATATATAAGGAGGAGGCTTGGCTTACCTCCAGGTCGCCTGCTCTCTTAGCCCAACTTTTAATGGTACAGTGCATGACTTTAGGGGGACTATCTCCTATTCAAGATTGGCCTTTATTATTATTTTCACTCACATTATTATTTGCTACCAGCTATCACAGTCTGTTGCTGAATCTGTTTCATTGTTGTATTTATCCGATTCACTTTGGCCTAGAAGATTGAAAGACATACACCTATCTTTAGTTAATAAAACCATCCGTTGTACCTGTTCAGTTTTGCCTTTGAGTCTTTGTTATAGGGAGGGAGGTAGTTAAAACACATTAAAGCAGGAAGTTGCCATACTTAGTGGTCTGGTAGTGCAATAAGGCTCTGGGGAAGCATCCCGATCTCAGGGATAGTAAGTCGGGAATACCTGTCATCGTATGTCCCCAAAATAGTCCACATACTGAAGAATGGGAATTTCACTCATGTAGTTAAGAGTTAATACAGAGGCCGTCTAGTACACTTTGTGTTACTGACCTTCACAAGGTAATAGCAAACAATAGCAACAACAACTTGCATGTATATAGCACTTCTCATACAGAATAACATCCCGTTTGCAAATTGATTGTGTTTCCCTACAAGTACAGTCACCACACTTAATACCAATTTCCAGCGAAGTGCCTTTTGTCATTTCTAGGTACTGTATCAATAATAACCCTTGCATTTGGTAATGTGCCATATCATGTCGTCAAGATGTCTCAAAGAGCTTCACAGTATCATGACTCTGTAATTTTGTAATCGAACATGGTAACCAATTTGTGTTAGCAGTGTCCCACAAACAGCCATGAAGTGAGTGACCAATTTTATTTGGGGATTGTTGGCCAAATGCAAGAGCTGTATTCACTGTTCCTATAAACTGAACGATTCTTAATACACAGTTGATCACTTCTGTGCCAGAGCATTTTAGTATGACTGTACTGCACTGCCTCAATGATCAATGTTTTCTTGTTATTTGTGCGTAAAACAAGATACAGACGGGGACTCAGAATGAATGAGTATAGCAATAATAATAATAATAATAATCCTTGCATTTGATATAGCGCTTTTCACGTCGGGAGGACGTCCCAAAGCGCTTCACAGAAGACACTGTAAAGTGAATTGACTGTATATTTGTGGGCGAACGCGGCAGCCAATTGCGCACAGCAATGTCCCACAAACAGTCGTAGATTGAAAATGACCAATTTATTATTGTTTTTGGTTTTGGAGGGATTATTATTAGGCGTGTGGAGTAAGGAAACTTGCCCAAGGTTTCGCCCTGTCTGGAATTGAACTCAGGTCTCTCACTTGCAAAGCGAGTGCTCTAACCACTGAGCTACAGGACTCCACAAAGTCCTCAAGCCAGTGAATCTGTGCCAAAATGGAGTTAATGGATTGTGCCAAGCTCTGATAGTGCAGTGAACTGGAGAAGAGAACAATAATGATAACAGTTGAGATTAAGTCTGCATTTGACTCACAAATTCAGTTCAGATCACTTTTTGCTAATGAACTTCAGTAATTTCTCGCCTGATATGACAATTGCCATGACACAGATCATTATTGGTTACACTAATAACTTTCAGTCTGATGGCATTGTGCGATACTGAAAATCTATCTGAGGTTCAGACAAAACAACAACAACAAACTTACATTTGTATAGTGCCTTTTCGCATTACGAGGACGTCCCAAGGTGCTGAACAAAGAGAGTCACGTCAGCCACAAGGATGGACTATGGACAGACAACTGAAAGCATTGTGATACATTTCCAGAGACAGAGCTATCATGTCTCACAAGATCACAAGATGGGTTCAGATGAAAAAGGTTCTGGAGGGATGAGATCAGATGAAAAAGGCTCGTCTGATCTCATCCCTCCAGAACATCCAACTTGATGTTCTCGAATTACAGCATCAAAGCTGCTTTTCAAATCAGTCCCGTATTCTGGTTTTCCTGTACATTTTTTATATTATATTTATATAATAATTGAGCGCAATTGGCTGCCACATTTTGCCCATAAAATACACAGTCGATTCACTTTACAATATATTCTGTGAAACGCTTTGAGATGTCTCAATGATGTGATAAGGCATTATATCAAATGCAAGGATATTACTATTATTATCAGTTATTTCAAGTGGGAGGCAAAAGGTGAAAAACGACAGCTTGGCAAAACTATAGCAATGATTAGAGTCATTGCAGAGAGCAATAGTATGTCAAACTCCAACTCAATCTAACTTAATGCCAAAGCAAAACTGTCCTCAGAACATTATGACATAGCATTGGGGGGAACATAGGACGCCAAGGCAACTGCAATACATTTACATTGCGTTCCTCTGCAGGATTTCTCACAATAGCAACGGAATTGCTACTCCCCTGTACAAAAAGAAGCAGAAGGATAAACCCGGGAATTGCAGGCCAGTCAGCCTAACGTCAGTTAGAAGGAAACTTCTAGAGACTATAATCCGGGACAAAATAAACTTTCACTTAGAAAAATATGGGTTAATAAAGGACAGCCAACATGGATCTGTTAAAGGCAAATCATGTCTAACAAAACTGCTAAGAGTTTTTTGATGAAGTAACGGAGAGGGTGGATGAAGGTAGTGCTGTTGATGTAGTTTATATGGATTTTCAAAAGGCGTTTCATAAAGTGCCATATAAGAGACTTGTACACAAAATAGAAGCCCACGGTATTAAAGGGACAGTGGCAGTATGGATACAAAACTGACCGGGAGACAGAAAGCAGAGAGTGGTGGTGAATGGTTGTTTATCTGACTGGAGGGAAGTGAGCAGTAGTGTCCCCCAGGGGTTGGTATTGGGACCACTGCTGTTTTTGATCTATATAAATGACCTGGACTTGGGTACAGGGAGTACAATTCCCAAGTTTGCAGATGATACTAAGCTAGGAAAAGTAGTAACCAGTGAGGAGGATAGAATCAGACTGCAAGAGGACATAGACAGACTGGTAAAATGGGCAGACACGTGGCAGGTAAAGTTTAATGTGGAAAAAAGCAAAGTAATGCATTTTGGGAGGAAGAATGAGGAGAGCTGATGGGGAGGAATCTTAAAGGGGATGAAGGAATAGAGACACCTGGTAATTCATATAAGTAAATCATTTAAGGTGTTAGGACAGGTAGTGAAAGCTGTTTAAAAAAAAGCATACAGGATACCCTATATAAATAGGCTTTATAAATAGGGGCATAGAATACAAAAGTCAGGAAGTTATGATGAACCTTTAGAAAACACTGGTTAGGCCTCAACTAGAGACCTCGGGCACACACTTTAGGTTGGATGTCAAGGCATTGGAGAGAGTGCAAAGGAGGTTTACCAGGATGGTACCAGGAATGAGGGACTTCAGTTATCAGAAGAGGCTACAGAAGCTACGATTATTCTCCTTGGAGCAGAGGAGGTTAAGAGGAGACTTAATAGAAGTTTTCAAATTATGAGGGTATTCGATAGGGTGAACAAGGAGAAATTACTTCCACTGGTGGGTGGGTCAGTAACCAGAGGACACCGATTTAAAATAGTTTAAAATAAAACTTTTAAGAGAAAAGTAGATAATTATTTGGGGAGGACAAGTTTGCAGGGCTATGAGGGTGAGTGGGATTGATTTGGATAGCTCTTTTCAAAGAGCCAGCACAGACAAGATGGGCCAAATGGCCTCCTTCTGTGCTGTATAATTCTATGATTCTATGATTAACCACTTCCCATCTGAAATTGGCACAGCTTTAAGTGGAGATATTGTCTCTGTCTCCTTTCTGACCATACTGGATAAACACTCCGACTCTCAACCCCACATGAAGGACGCTGTATAAATGCAACTAACATGTTGACAATGAAATAGCGAAAAGTTACTTGGGAAAGAAAAAAAATTCCCACTAAAATAATTAAATTTACAAAAACAAGAACTTATTCCATTTCACCCTAGTCTTAGTTTATTTATCAATCCAAGCCCCAGATCTCTGAAAATGCTATATCTGCTATAAAGATGTCATTGTGAATGAGCTTTGGTTTTGTTCGACCCTGAGCTGTCCTTTCTCCCTCACATCCGCACTACAACTGGCACCGCCTTCCATCACCTTCGGAACATCGCCAGACTACGGCACTACCTCACCCCTCACGCTGCTGAAACCCTGGTCCACGCCTTTGTCACCTCAAGGCTGGACTATGGGAACTCTCTCCTCGCCGGCCTTCCCGACACCTCCCTCCACAAGCTGCAGGTCATTCAGAACTCTGCAGCTCGTGTACTGTCCCGCACCAGGCTTCGGGACCACATCACTCCCACCCTCGCCCACCTCCACTGGCTCCCCATCCCCCAGAGGATTGATTTCAAGATCCTCATCCTCACCTACAAGGCCATTCACGGCCTTGCTCCCTCCTACCTCTCCAACCTACTATCCCCCTACCTACCTGCCCGTACACTCCGTTCCTCTGGCTCTGGTCTGCTCCACGTCCCCCGCCCCAACCGCCCTACCATCGGTGGTCGGGCCTTCAGCCTCTCAGCCCCCAGGCTCTGGAACTCCATCCCCCAGTGCCTTCGCCTTGCTTCCTCCCTTTCCTCCTTCAAGGCCGGTCTCAAAACCTTTCTCTTTGACCGTGCCTTCAGCTCCCCTCTCGACTCTCTTCCCCCTCCTCGCTCCCTCCCTTCCCTCCCCTCACCCTGACCATTTCCCCCCTCCTTGCTCCCTCCCTTCCCTCACCCTGACCATTTCCCCCCTGCTCGGGTCATGACCCAACTGTGCAGCGCCTTGGGACGTCCTCCTGACGTGAAAGGCGCTTTATAAATGGAATCTTGTTGTTGTTGTTGTTGTTGGTTGTCTCTCCCTCCCCAGGGAAATGTTTCAGAAATTAATGCAGCTTAACACAGAAAGGGTTGTTGCCAAAACTGAATCATTCAGAACATTCACATCTCTGATATTTCACAACTATCAGAAGAGTACTCTCAGTTAAGTTGCTTACTCGATTCACAGTTAAGAAACCAAAACAACACAATTACATTTATAGAGCGCCTTTTACATTAGGAGGACGTCCCAAAGCGCTGAACAGTCAGGTGTCGGGGCCCGAGCATGGGGGAAGGAGAGGTGTAGGGGTGAGGGAAGGCAGAAAGGTGGGAGGGAGACCAAAGGCACGGTCGAAGAGAAGGGTCTTGAGACCGGCCTTCATGGAGGCAAGGGAGGAAGCGAGGTGAAGGGACTGTGGGATGGAGTTCCAGAGTGTGGGGCAGAGAGGCTGAAAGCTTCGGCCACCAATGGTAGGGCGGGTCGGGCGGGAGACATGGAGCAGACCGAAGCCCGCTGAACGGAGGGAGCGGGCAGGTTGGTAGGGGGTCAGCAGTCAGAGAGGTAGGAGGGGGCAAGGCCATGGATGGCCTTGAAGGTGAGGACGAGGATCTTGAACTCGATCCTCTGGGGGATGGGGAGCCAGTGGAGTCGGGCGAGTGTGTGAGTGATGGGGTCACGGAGCCTGGTGCTGCAGAGTTTTGGATGATCTTGCAGCTTGGAAGAGTTGGGAAGCCTAACGAGGAGGGAGTTCCCATAAACGAGCTTTGATGTGACGAATGCGTGGATGAGGGTTTTGGCAGTCTGAGGGGTGAGGCAGTGGCGGAGTCTGGCAATGTTGGGGAGGTGGTGGTAGGCAGTGCCGGTCATGGCGCGGATGTGGGGGAGAAAGGACAGTTCAGGGTCAAACAAGTCACCCAGGTTCCTGACTGGTTTAGTGAGGTTGAGTGTGCAGCCATGGAGGCTGATGCTGCAAATGCCTGAGGTGCGGAGGTGCTGGCGCGAGCCAATCAGGAGGGCCTCGCTCTTGCTGACGTTGAGTTGGAGAAAGTTGGCCATCGTCCAGGACTTGATGTCGTACAGGCAGTCGGTCAGGACACCAGTAGTCCTGGAGTTCAGGGTGGAGGCAGAGAGGTAGAAGATGTAAAAAGCGCTATATCAAATGCAAGGATTATTATTTATTATTGGAGTTGGGTGTCATCCGCATACATGTGGAAATTTACCCCATGTCTGCGGATGATGTCACCAAGAGGGAGCATGTAGAGGATGAAGAGGGGGGGACCGAGGACAGAGCCCTGAGGAACACCACGCGACGGAGGAAAATCTGTTTGCCACGACGAAGTGGAGGCCGTGTGAAAGGTAGGACCTGAACCAGTCAAGGACAGAACCTTGAAGGTTGAAGTGGGAGGAGGCCGTGGAGGAGGATTGAGTGGTCCACGGTGTCAAAGGCGGCGGAGAGGTCGAGAAGGATGAGGAGGCAAAGGGAGGCCTGGTCACACATGGTCAGGATGTCGTTTGTGACCTTGACCAGAGCAGTTACTGTGAGAAGAGGAAAAAGCGAAGCTGGGAGGCAACGGCTCTCTCAAAGACCTTGGATAGAAAGGGAAGATTTGAGATGGGCCGGTAGCTGGATAGCTGTGATGGGTCTAGGGAAGGTTTCTTCAAGGTGCGGGTGATAGTGGCTGCTTTGAGGGGGGAAGGAACAATGCCAGATGACAGGGAGAGGTTAATAATGTTGGCAAGTAGTGGGGCACGGAGATGGAGCTGGGATTTAAGGAGAGGGGTGGGGATGGGGTCCAGGGAGCAGGTGGTGGGCTTCATGGAGGTTACCGTGTTGAAGACAAAGGAGGGGATGACAGGTTCAAAGATGTGGAAGGAGGGATGGGTAATTGTTGGATGGGTAATTGTATGGGGTAGGGGTAGAGAGGGGCTGGAAGTTGGGAGAGCAGTGGCAGATGAGCGGATTCACTCAATTTTGGACTCGGGGAAGTCCAGCACTTTCTCGCAGTGAGAGTAGAGGAAAGTATTTGCGAGGCGTATCAGGGAGTGCAGAGGAGCTGGTTGGTGGTGGAGAACAGGAGCCCGGGATTGCCCTTCGCCTCCAGGATTAACCTGGAATAAAAGGATGATTTGGCCAAGGCGAGAGCAGAGCAGTAGATCTTGATGAGATCCAGCCAGATGTGGCGGTGGACCGTTAGGCCAGATTTGAGCCAAATGCGTTCGGCGGACCGCATCTGGCCCTTAAGTGAGCGGAGGTGGCTGGTGAACCAAGGTGAGGATTGGGAATAGGAGGCAGTTCGGGAGGTGAGGGGAGCAAGGGCGTTGAGTGTGGTGGAGAGGGTGCTGTGGAGAAGAGTGAGTGCAGCGAGTGGGTTGTTGCGAGAGGTGGACCAGAGGGGGAGGAGTTCAGAAGACTCCAGGGCAGCAGAGAGGGATTGCGGGGAGATCTTCTTCCACGGGCGGTAGAAGATGGTGGTAGGTTTGGAGACAATGGGGAGAGGGTCATGGGAGTTGAGGGAGATTAAATGGTGATCAGAGATGGCCTTATCAGTGATGGTGACATCCGAGACGCTGAAGCCCTGGGTGATCACCAGATTGAGTGGGTGACCGTAGGTGTCAGTAGCAGAGTGGATGTGGAGGGAGAGGTTGAGAGAGAAGAGGAGAGAGGAGAAGTCTGAGGAGATGGAGCAGGAGGGGGTGAAGTGGAGGTTGAATTCGCCGAGGATGATGAGGCGGTCGGAGCAGAGGCAGAGAGAATCAAAGAGAGTGAAGATGTCAGAGATGAAGTTGGGAGAGGATTTTGGGGGCGGTAGAGTAAGAGAATTTTCAGAGAGAGGTGGGAGGGATGGCAGAGGGTAAGGTGTTCGAAGGAGAGGAACGAGCCGGTGGAGTAGTGGGATAAAGCAAGTGACGCCCTGGATATGAGGGCCACACCACCGCCACGACGGTTGGGGCATGGGGCATGGTGGTAAGTGTAGCCGGGTGTTGTGACCTCAGTGAAGGGAAAGGTGTCACCTGGGGTGATCCAGGCGTCTGTTAGTGCTATAATGTCAATCGAGGATGAGTTCATTGATGGCCAGGGTCTTGTTGGAGATGGAGTGGACATTCTGATGGCCAATGTGGAGTGGACAGTTGGCAGGGGGATGTGTGGGATGGGAGGGGGTAGTGGGTTGGTTGGGAGGGAGGGTGGGGATGCGGATGAGGGAGGAGAGGTTAGCCCCCGGGGTTAGGGTCCGGGGTGGCTTGCGGCGGTAGTGGGGAATAGGTAATTGGTGTGGCTGCTGCTGAACACCAGCGGCGAGTGCCGCAATGAAGGATTCCCAGGCTGGAGCAGAGGGAAGGTTGAAAGTTGAAGGATTCCCAGGCTGGAGCAGAGGGAAGCAGTGGGTGGGGGGAGGGGGGGGGGGGGCATGTGGGGCGGTCAAGCAGAGCTAGGAGGTGGGGAGGGCAAGACAGAGTGGGAGAGTTGCAAGGAGGGGGGCATTTTGAGGGAGGGCCAGCTCAGAGCGGGGGCGGCAGTGAAGATGCGCTCGCTGGGACAGGAGGCAGTGGGTTTAGCAGGACATTGTCAGCCTGCAGGAGCTGGGGGGGGGGCTAGAGGTGGCGCAGAGGGGGGAGGACGGTCGTTGTGGTTAGCAATGAGCAGCCTCCAGGGGAAGGATAGGGGAGACAGACAGACAGACAGACAGACAGACAGACAGACAGACAGACAGACAGACAGACAGACAGACAGACAGACAGACAGACAGACAGACAGACAGACAGACAGACAGACAGACAGACAGACAGACAGACAGACAGACGATGGGGGGACACTGGTGAAGGCCTGGCGGGCGGAAGTGACGTCATGCAGAATGGCGGGAAAATCTGGAAGTCCAAAATGGCGGCTTCCCCTAACTGTGTAATGGCCGCCGCTCCATCCCCGCGACACCCGCCCACCTCAAGGTCCACGAGACCCTCGGCCCAGCCTGCGGCTACCGGTCTCTGCCTCTGGCTAACGCCGGTCCGATCCCCGGGAGACCAGCCCTGTGACTCCCCACCGCTGCCTGAATTACCTACTGTTTTATTGTGAATTTCAAAACATTTGAGGCTCAATCAACCAGATTGCAAATACCATTTGGACAGATTTTTGACACTTTCGGCACAAAACTAATATGTTTATTAATAATTAATAATTAAAATAATGTGTTTATTAAATAATAATTAATTTGGGACACTGCTGTGTGCAATTCGCCCACAACGTCTCAGCAATATGATAAGGCAAGGATGATTATTGTGAATCATCCACCACTGTATCACCGAAACAACACTGCTCACTAAAAATGTTTTTACGCCTATAAACAACGACAACTTGCATTTAAATGGTTCCACTCATTTAGGACATCATTTCAGAGCTCTATGAAGTGAAAATCAGAGTGAAATCAAAGTAAAATGTCTCCCGCAGAAAAAAGACCCATGCAAGCTTACAATCACAAATTAGCTGGAGTTATATAAGGTTACAACCTTTAACACCAGACTTAAGCCATTTGCCCTGAGCAAATAACTGTGTAGGTCAATACTTGACAAGTATTGGCTGACACTCCAGTACAGTTCTGGGGGAGTGCTGCATTGTTAGAGAAGAAACGTTAAACCAAGACCCATCTGCCTATCCTTCAATACAATACAATTTACATTTATATAGCCTTTCACATCAGGAGGAGATCTAAAAACCAAGTTTGCTTAGAGAATATTCATTTTGTTTCCAATCAATTATATTTTGTAAAGGGCGTTCAGATGTCATTTTGACACCATTTCACCCACAAAATATACAGTCAATCCACTTTACAGCATATCCTGTGAAGTGCTTTGAGATGAATCAATTACGTGATAAGGCGCGATATCAAATGCAAGGATTATTATTTTTTATTATAAAAGGCGCTGCATAAATGAAAGTTGCTGCTGTCATTGTATGAATTCATAGTAAATTAGGAAATGGTTGATATTTGGCAAAATTGGCAAATTGGGATATTTTTATTGATAGTTTTCAGAATGCTAAATAATAACAATATCTGATACAGCACTATAACGGTTGATCATAGACGTTGAAACTTAATACATCGCCAACAAAAGAAAAGTTACTAATTTTTGAAAGCCTTTTTACAATGATGCACTCCTGTACTTGGATCTCAGTACACAACAGGCAGCGGATTAAATGTGTAGGATGGATAAACAAAATAGAAATGAAGTCATTTGGCCCACGGAGACTGACAAACTGTCCCAGGGCTACATGTTCCTGCTCTTTAACAAAGAGTTCACAGTAGTTTCATGTCGTTACAAATCAATTTTATTTACGGCTATGAACTGCATTTCCTTAAAATAGACTTGCCCCCAATCTCCATCAGATCAGCTGTGACAAAATGTCTTTGTTTATCTCTTGAAAAATAAATGCTTACTTGAATGTAGACTATTTCACCACTTTCATTAGATAATAGGTCGCTGACTTCAATTATATAATGCACAGGGATCAGTCTGAGGTCATTAATTTTATTGGACGCTAACTCGGCTCAGTTGGTAACAATCTCGCCTCTGGGTTACAAGGTTATGGGTTCAAGTCCTGGATCACGGATCTGGAGCTGGCACAGTGGTAGTGTTGTGGAAGTGCTGAGTTGTCAACGGCGCTCTTTCAATATAACGTTAAACCAAGGACCTGTCAGGCAGACACTCCACCTCACCAAGCCAGTCAGGAACCAAGGTGTCTTATTCAACCCTCAACTATCCTTTCTCCCCCACATCCAACCCGTGTCCCGTTCTGCCTACCCCCATCTCCACAACATTGCCCGACTTCACCACTGCCTCACCCCTCAGACCGCCGAAACCCTCATACAAGCCTTCGTTACAACCAGGCTCGACTATACCAATGCCCTGCTTGTCAGCCTTCCCAACTCTTACCTCCACAAACTGCAGATCATCCAGATCTCTGCAGTTTGTGTCCTCTCCCGCACCAGGCTCCATGACCCCATCACCCCCACCGTTGCCCAGCTTCACTGGGTCCCCATCCCTTAGAGAATCGAGTTCAAAATTCTCGTCCTCACCTTCAAAGCCCTCCAATGCCTTGCCCCCTCCTAGCACTCTGACCTGCTAACCTCTTATCAACCTGATGCTCCCTCTGCTCAGCAGGCTCTGGCCTTCTCCATGTCCTCTGCCTGGCCCGCCTCACCATTGGCGGTCAGGCCTTCAGCCTCTCTGCCCCTACCCTCTGGAACTCCATCCCACATTCCCTTTATCTTGCTCCCTACCTTGCCTCCTTCAAAGCACACCTCAAAATCCTCCTCTTCAACCGTGCCTTCAGCCACCGTCCTACTCCCTCTGCCCTCCATCCTCCGTGATCCCAACCCCCCCCCACCCCCACTTGGGTCCTAATCGCTGACCCTTCAGCATTTGGGACATGAAAGGTGCTTTGCAATGGTAATTTTGTATTGTATTTGTATTGTAGGCAAATTGTTGAAGACGAGACACAGTACAAATTTATATTTATATCGCGCCTTTCACGTTGTCATGAGGTCCCGAGGTGAGATCCTTTGTGGGACAAGTTAAGATTCAATACCAGCTGTTCAGCTGGATTTTAAAGATCTCATGGTTCTATAAAAAAGATAAGGGAGTGTCCTGGCCACTCAATCTCCTGGCCACTCAATGGCTATTTGTGAGACATTGCGATATGCAATTGCCTCACAAAACACACGGTCAATCCATTTTACTTTGTATCCTGTGAAGATATTCAGACGTCTCAGTGACATGATAAGCGCTATATTAAATGCAAGGATTATTATTATACTTTAGCTGGTGCTTTGCTGCTACAAGGAGTTTTACTTTGTGACCGCACAGAGAATTGAAGCTGATGCACAGAACCCTCTCACTAGGAATAAAATGTATTACCTACAATTTGTGACACTTTTTCTTATTGCATCATTTCATTGTCTCATTAAATGTGCTTTTTTTGTTTCCCCCCTCCCCTCCTCTGGTCAAATCTTTGAGCCTTGAATAATGGAAAGCCTTAATGACAAATGTAATCTAAATCAATGTTTTTTTCAGCCTGTGTTTACGATCCACCAAAGGCAATTTCTCTCTTGGAGAGAAAACACACAGCAAAAATGCAATCGATATCGACATGTATGCGGATGACACCCAACTCTACCTTTCCTCCTCTACCCTCAACTCCACGACCACCGATGTCCTGACAGCTGCCTGTCCGACATCGAGTCCTGGACGAGAGACAACTTTCTTCAGCTCAACGTGCGCAAAACTTGAGGCCCTCCTGATTGGTTCATGTCAGCGCCTCCGCACCTCAGGCGCTGACAGCATCAGCATCCAAGGCTGCACTCTCCACCTCTCAAAGCCAATCAGGAACCTCGATGTTCTGTTCGACCCTGAGCTGTCCTTTCTCCCTCACATCCGCGCCACAACTGGCACCGCTTTCCCTCACCACCGGAACATCGCCAGACTACGGCACTACCTCACCCCTCACGCTGCTAAAACTCTGGTCCACGCCTTTATCACCTCAAGGCTGGACTATGGGAACTCTCTCCTCATCGGCCTTCCCGGCACCTCCCTCCACAAGCTGCAGGTCATTCAGAGCTCTGCAGCTCGTGTACTGTCCCGCACCAGGCTTCGGGACCACATCACTCCCACCCTCGCTCGCCTCCACTGGCTCCCCATCCCCCAGAGGATCGAATTCAAGATCCTCATTCTCACCTACAAGGCCATTCACGGCCTTGCTCCCTCCTACCTCTCCAACCTACTATCCCCCTACTTACCTGTCCGTACCCTCCGTTCCTCTGGCTCCGGTCTGCTCCACATCCCCCGCCCCAACCGCCCTACCATCGGTGGCCGGGGCTTCAGCCTCTCAGCCCCGAGGCTCTGGAACTCCATCCCCCAGGGCCTTCGCCGCCTCCTCCCTTTCTTCCTTCAAGGCCGGTCTCAAGACCTTTCTCTTTGACCGTGCCTTCAGCTCCACTCTCGACTCTCTACCCCCTCCTCGCTCCCTCCCTTCCCTCCCCTCACCCTGATCATTTTCCCCCTGCTCCGGTCCTGACCAAACTGTCCAGCGCTTTGAGACGTCCTCCCGACGTGAAAGGTGCTCTATAAATGGAATCTTGTTGTTGTTGTTGTTGTTATAATATGAAGTTAAGAATTGCTTTTGAATTATCCTTTTTTTGCTAATCAAACTATTTCCTTGTTCATATGTAATTTCATGTTGTCTCTTTCATTCTCTCTGAGCCCTATCTCCTACATACTTTATCTATCTTAACGATACATTTTATATTGTACTAGTACTGTACTCCAAAATAAACAGTCACTACACTTCACAATACATCACCAGTGAATCAGTGACTAGAAGGTATTAATTTAAGGTTGCTGGCAAGCAAGCAAATGATTAGGAGACTAGAAGAACTTTTTCACTCAGAATGGTTAAGATATGGAATGTTTTGCAATGAGCAGTAGTTGAGGCAGAGTCATATTAGCTTTCAAAAGAGAACTAGATAGATATCTAAAAAGGAGTGAACTACAGGGGTATGGGAAAAAGGGAGGTAAATGGGACTGAAATAATAATAATAAACTTTACATTTGATATAGCTCATTATCACATTGTTGAGATGCATTTAGCTGCCACGTTTTGCCCACAAAATACACAGTCACTCCACTTTACAATATATCCTGTGAAGCGCTTTGAGACGTCTCAACAACGTCCAATTTATTTAATTTATTTAATTTAATTTATTAAATTTATTTAATGGTCAAGGATTATTATTATTATTTGGTAACTTATTTTGGCCAAACCATAATTTAGCCAGAAACTCCACCTGGGTCAAGATTTATTCCATTGACTTAACCTTTCAGAGTGTCCAGAATTTGATAAATTCTTGAATTCAGTCTCAGCTTTGAAGATGTTTTTCTGTTGCTTTTGAAAGAAATGTAGGGCAAAGCAGCTTCAAAATTAATGCTGTGTTTAACAATTGGATGCACTGCGTAAATGAGGTAAACATAGACCCAGATGGAATTTCTAGCTCTGTGTCTCAGAAACTCAGAAAAGACTAAGAAATAATGTACATTAATTGGATTTTTATTTAATACCAGAGTATTAACTGAGATTTTCAGATCATATTTCAATCACCTGAATAGAGAAGGTGGCCATGAATTCCAACGTTTGGAAAATCAACCAATATACATTTTTAAAAGATTTAAGACTTTAAACCAAGTAATTCAGAAGTACTTTAATAATGTTGGACAGGCATAAGATTACAGCAGATGTGTCCATTAATCAGAGTGTTGTGGTGAAGGGAGTTCCATTTTGTTTTACAAACGTATCAGTACAACTTCTACACTCTATACAAGTTAAATCCAATGACTGAGATCTTCACTTTTGCTCCTTCCTGCCATTGTGATAAACAGATTATTCCAAACCCTCTGTTTACCTAGCAGTAAGTAGGAACCCAGTTATTAGTCGATTGGCAGATCATTTTTCACCAATTACTTTTCGGTTAATAATTCCTTCAAAAAAAATTATTTGGTTACTCAATCCACAACTGTTTGTGGGACACTGCTATGTGCAATTAGCTGCTGCATTTCACCCACAAAATATACAGTCAATTCACTTCACAATATAAGTGTTTTTAGACCTCTCAATGACATAAGGTACTATTTTAAATGTAAGGATTATCACAGCCCTCCTCCAATACACACATATATCCAGACTTCTCACACACAACACACACCAGCATGCCACACATTACTGAAGCTAGTTAAAGCCAGAAAAGTTCGACAAGTAAGTTGCATACCAGCTCCATTCACTGCAACATCATACGTGCAGTAAAACAAAACTTGCATTTATATAACCCCTCTGACTCAGGGTAGCGTCTGAACAAAACGAGCATTAGGTAACAGAAATGAGACTTGCAATGATGCTCTTCAGTTCATTCCTAAAGCAGGTTTGTTTTTGTTGAAGGCTAAATTACTGTCTGAATATTTATTTCACAGAAATTCTGCAGTTTCAGTTGAATGCTTCCAGAGGGGAATTTGTCTAACAATTGCCTGTCCTTGGAAACTGACAGAGGCTTTCCTATTGCAGAGTGGGACAACATATCAGAAGAACAAAAAACAGAAAACCTAAGCTTTGTTATTCAGTGTTTGCATAAGATCCTTTCGGAACTAATCACCTCATATCAAAGACCATTGTAGCCTATTGACCTACGAAATAGTGGTTTGGAATTACATTGGTCTAATACCATCAAACAAAGCCAGGCTGAACAACCTCCTTAAGAGTTTAGATTTTCTTCTGCTGAAATCTCATTAGGCAAAACCTTTGAACATCCTGTTGTTTTACTCATTTGAAATTCATCATTAACCCTTTGGGCTTCACATGAATATTGTTTGTTAAACACTGGATTAACTCTTTCAAGTTCAATTTGTCCCGCGACTTTCTGACAGATTTATGTTTATCAGACAATATCCACAAATAATAAGAACAATAATTGCTTTTTGCACACTGCCCCTCACATCAGAAGGATGTCCTAAAATGCTTCACACAATGTTATTGTTAAGTGTAGTGACTGTGTGTTTTGCAGGCAAAATCGGAATTTCTGTGGAATTGGGGTGATAAATATCGTAAGATAGAAATGCTCTGAAAGGCAACCATACTACACATTGTTTTCTGATCGAGCATGTTTGCCTAGGGGTCAGGGGTCTGAAATGTTACCACATCGCAACCTGTAAGGATAATTTGTCTTAATATCAGCAGAATTGTGGAATTAATACAGAAGCAGAGTAAATATAGAAGGTATTTTTTTCCACAGTTCTTGAAAGGAACTTCCAAATTAAGACTGAACTTCAGAATTTTCAAATCTGATGATCTTTGGGCGAAGACTAAATGCAATTTCGGGGCATGCTTCAGGTTAAGATTAGATTCAGCTGCGATGTCACACCATTAATGGCTCATTAACCCCTGGGACTCCCTGCCTCAGGCTCACACACAATTTCATCCCCCTCCTTCCTCGCCGAGAGATACTCAGACCTATCCTTGTACCCCAACCATTGCCCTGGAAGAGATCACCCAACTCAGCCCAAACCAGGGTCTGAACTTGGGTCCATTAATGGTCACACTATAGCTTAAAGCACACCTGTTAGGAGAGGAGGGGAAATAGTTTCAAGTGAGAGCAATTTGATGTTGAAATGAATAAGTTAACCTATATAAACTCTTGATACATGGAGTGATCTTTGCTTACAACACAGATTTATCTTTAGAATTTTGAGACGCCAATCATCCTTAACATTGAGAAATTTACATTTTAATAAGGCTTTTAGGCTCAAATGATAACTGATAAACTTCAGAAATTCCAGGAAATGGATCAGGATTATTAAAGAAAAGGTGTTGGGTTATATATAGTTCAAGAAAGATTGAGACACAGATAATTATATTAAACTTAATAAGGATGTTGCTTGTCCATGCAGACTTCCAAGCGTATGATAGTTTCTAAAGCTGAGAAAAAATCAATTCAATCCTCCACTGGAAGCTTTGGGAAGCCAAACACTATTAAATGTTAATGTGCTATTTTCTGTTACAATAACAGGAGAGTGTGAATAGGAAATCAACAGGCAGCACCATCCAATTTGATCTGATAACAATTTCTATCCAATTGTGGCTCAAGTTACAGCAGGGACTCTTCCCACTTGCAGTTCCTATTAATCCTGCAAGCCAAAGCCTTAACAGATAGGGTGGTCCATGTTGGACAAGCGTGGGAAGCTTGACTGACAAGCTCTCAATGATGTTGTTTCAGCTGGTTAAATTCAGCAGTGATTCCCATTCCCCCCCCGCCCCCCCCCCCACCACCACCATCACACACACTGCGATCCCCAAGGTTTAGCCTTACCAACCTGTGCCTAATACTTTCAGGTGTTAGGCAAGCAGGGTGCAACCCTCCAGGGAGAGAGTCACATTCCATTCCAGATGCAAGGACATTTCCATGTGTAGTTGGCATACATATGTGGAGCTTTCGATTTTGATACTCTTAAGCACAGTGGTAGGTTTCCGCATGTATCAGATGCCTGTCCGAACAACAGAAATTGAAATCTAAATCATTCAAATGTATCCAGATATATTTTCCCACATGAACAAGTCTATGTTAATATTCCAATTTATTTGATCTTGCAAATAGATTGAATTTGATATTTTGAGAGGGAGAAAGGAGAGTTGCAAACCAAGATTTTAAATTTGAACAAGGCAAACTTCGAAGGGATGAGAAATAAATTAATTGCATTAAACTGGGATGAACTTTTAATGGGTAAACCCACCGGAAATATTCAAAGACAAATTTGGTAAAATACAAAACCAGTACATACCCCTAAAACCATGGTCGACAAATAAAGTAAGAGCGATATATATCAAACTGAAAGAAAAGGCGAACAGTAATACAAGAAAAAGTGTAATCCAGTGGGCCGGGAGACGTATAAAAAATAATAAAGAAATACAAAGAAAGTAATAAGCGGTGCAAAAAGGAAATATGAGAACAACCTTGCAAGGGATATCAAGGGCAACAATGAAAGTTTTAATGAATATATTAAGAGAAAGAGTGGTAAAGGGGAATGTGGGCCCATTAAATACATATGTAGGTGGACAATAAGGAAATGTTAGGCTTGTTGAATGAATAATTTGCTTCTGTTTTCGCAGTAGAGAAAGAGAACAAAATACCAGTAATATAAGGGAATCTAAAAATAAGCCAAAGAGGAGTACTAAATGGATTTATTATAAATTTAAAAAATGGTAATGGAGAAAATAATGAGACTAAAGTTAGGTAAATATCCAGGACCCGATAGATTGTGTCACAGGTATTAAAAGAAGTAGGGGAGGAAATTGCAGCTGTGTTAGTCATAATTTTCCAAAGTTCTCTATATTCAGTAAATGTGTCCTGGGATTGGAAAATTGCAAATGTCACTCCATTATTTAAGAAGGGAGGGAGAAACCAGATAACTTCAGTTGTGGGGAATTTACTGTAATTTCTCATAAGGGACAGAGTGACTGAGCACTTGGACAAGTATGAGCTGATCAAAGAGAGTCAGTGTGGATTTGTGAAGGGTAGCTCATGTCTGATGAATCTAATTAAATTTTTTGAGGATGTCATTAACATGATGGATAAGAGAGTGTCTATGGATGTCATCAACATGGACTTCCAGAAGGCATTTGATAAGGTTCCGCACAAGAGGTTATTATCAAAAATAAAAGTGCATGGAATTGCAGGTATCCTTACAATGTGGCTTGGTAATTGGTTGGGAGGCAGGAAACAGAGTAGGGATAAAACGAACGTTCTCTAACTGGTAGGACATGACAAGTGGAGTTCCCCAATGGTCTGTACTGGGGCTTCAGCTTTTCACCATATATATAACAACAACTTGCATTTATATAGCGCCCCTCATGCAGGGTAGAGTCCCAGAGCACTATAAATGACTTGGATGAAGGAATAAAGAGTTTTACATCCAAATTTGCAGATGACACAAGTTAGGAGGCACTGTAAATTGTGCAGATGGGAGCACAAAGTTAGAAAGGGACTTAGGTAGTGTGGAAGGCAAATTCAGCACATTCTGTCTTTTGGTGCAAAGTTAGCAATTAAGCAGGCCATATGCATGAAAGGCCAAAAGGAGCAAGTAAGATCAAGCATGTTATTGTAAAGTTTTACAACAACCTATTGAAAGATAAGGTGACTATCTCATGTTGACCTAAAACAGATTAACATCCTTGTGATGTTTCTTGAGAGCTCTTGCGAGACGGGACGTTGTAAAGTAATCAATTTAGAATGTCTCCTCAGAACTGTTGAATGACTCATGGTACAATGAGATCTGTATAAAGGTGAGATGTTTTCACCTATTTGGTGTGCAGAGTAGGGAGCAGCACTAGAAGAAAGTCGTTGCTACTGCCCTGCACCCCATATATATATGTGTGAAATAAAGCTTGCTAAGTAAATGCCGCACTGACTCCGTGTTGAGCTTCAGGTCATCAAGAGCAATCGCACATCGCAACTGGGTTCGACAGTAGATTAAGTTAGTGGGTAAAACTATAACAGAAGTGTGAGGTCATCCACTACGGATCCAAAAATAGCTAAACAGAATATTTTCTAAATGGGGAGAAATTAAGAACTGTGGAAGAGCAAAAGGATTTGGGTGTACACATACACAGTGGCTAAAAACAAGCTCACAGGTACAAAAAGTTATCAAAAAGGCTAATGGGATGTTGGCCATTATCTCAAGGGGGCCGGAATATAAAGAAAGGAAATGATGCTTCAACTATATAGAGCTTTGGTCAGACCCAATCTGGAGTACTGCTTTCAGTTTTGGGCACCACACCTCAGGAAATATACATTGGCTTTCGAAGGGGTGCAACACAGATTCACCGGAATGATACACCGGCTAAAAAGGTTAAATTATAAGGACAGATTACATAAATTATGCAGAAATAATTTAATTTAATTTAAGTTTAGAAGTTTGAAGGGTGATCTGATTGAGCTTTCTAAAATAATAAAGGGATTCGATAGGATGGCGTTTCAATACAATGGATATGTAACTGGTTGACCGGAAGAACACAGAGGGTGGGATACAGGGAATGTCAGCAGACTCGGAAAGTGTTACTCGTGGAGTTCCACAAGATTCTGTTTTGGGACCTCTTTTGTTTAATATTTTTATGAATGATCTGGAACTATTTCTTGTGTTCTTATGATGGGGTAGATACAGAGAAACAATGTCCTCTTGTAGGGGAATCCAGAAGAAAGGAGCATAATCTTAAAATTGGAGCTAGGCCATTCAGGAGTGAAATTAGAAGGCGATTTTTCACCCAAACGGTAGTGCAAATCTGGAACTTTCCCCCCCAAAATACAAATCAAATTGACATTTGGCTTTTGAGGCTGGATCCATTCACATCTTCAAGACTGAGGTTGATAGATATTTGTTAGGTCAGGGTATTAAGGGATATGGGGCAAGGGCAAGTAATTGGACTTGAGGTACAGATCAGCCATGATCTTATAGAATGGTGGAATAGGCTCAAGAGGCTGAATGACCTACTCCTGTTTCTATGTTTCTAAGCATTTTCGTATAACAGTAGAACACCTGGATAGTACCAAATAAAGAAATCACATGTGCTAATGCAGGAAATGTGCAGTGATTAATGTAATGATATATTCTGAGCACAACAGAGAGAGTAAGAGAATGGAAACACTTCTGATTCCAAAGTCTTTAGGAATGCCTGTAACTTAAATGTGTGTACAGTCGAGCAAACCATTAACTTTGGGGAATTCTGGGTTGAATAATATTTCTGCTGTCTTAACTCTTGGCTTTTTTTTTCTTTTTTTTGGAGGAAGAATGAATTATGATTGATGCAAAACCTAAATTATATCCCAACTCCAATAGGCTGTGAGCAATGCAGTCCTATTTCCACCAAAGTCCTTGTGGCAAAAGACAATTCAAGGTGGCTATAACTTTGATAGCACAGATAAAAAATATGGATGGAAACACAGCTCTCAAGTTGAGAGGAGACATGATAAAGGTTTTTAAGACAATGAAAAGATTCAATAAAATTCAGATTTCCAGCATAGAATCATAGAATCATACAGCACAGAAAGAGGCCCTTCCACCCATCGCGTCTGCGCCAGCTCCTAAAAGAGCAATCCAACTCAATCCCGCTGGCCCGCTTTCTCTCCATAGCCCTGCAATTCTGTCCTCCCCAAATACCCATCTACTTCTCTCTTAAAAGTTGTTATTGAATCTGCTTCCTCTACCCTTTCAGGTAATGCATTGCAGATCCGAACAACTCACTGGGTGAAAATTGTTTCCTAACCTCTCCTCTGTTTTTTTTAACAAGTATCTTAAATCAGTGACCTCGGGTTACTAACCCACATGCCAGTGGAAACAGTTTTTCCTGGTTCAACCAAACTCATGATTTTGAAAACCTCTATTAAATCGTCTCTTAATCGTCTCTGCTCCAGGGAGAATAATTCTAGTTTCGCTAACCTCTCCTCATAACTAGGTCCTTCATTCCTGGCACCATCCTGGTAAACCTCTTTTGAACCCTCTCGAATGCCCTAACATCTTTCCTAAAGTGTGGTGCCCAGAACTGAATGCAGTACTCCAACTGAGGCCTAACCAGCATTTTATAAATATTCAACATAACATCCTGACTTGAATTCTATGCCCCTATTTATAAAAGCTAGTATCCCATATGCTTTTTTTTAACAGGTTTATCTACCTCTCCTGCCACCTTCAGAGATTTGCTTATGTGGACCTCCAGGTCTCTCTGTTGCTAGGAAGGGTGGTTAAGGCCAGGACAATGGACTCAATAAAAAGCAGCTTGATGTGTTATGGAAGGACATAAGGTGGGAGTTCTGGAGGGATGAGATCAGATAGACAGAATCACTAGAATTATTAGAACAGGTGGTGTACCAACTTTCCTGAAGTGATTGCACCCTGAAAAGTTCTCAGTATGAATCCATAGTTGTTGAATACCTAAAATGTAAATTATTTTAAAATCCAATGAGTTTCCCTTTACACCATCCTTTATGGCAAATCATAAGATATCCTTCTGATATAAAAGCTGCTTACATAACTGTAAATTGTATTGTATTCCATCCAATGCCATTACATATTTCTTTCATCATATTGGCCTTTACCCAGTAATCACTAACTAAAACTCAAATTATTTCTGCTCAGTAACCTGACCTAGTTTTAAATCCACAACACATATCTCGAATGTACTCAATGGAAGAATAGGAGGGGAAATATATATTCAAATGGGTTTGATTCTGCATGGGTATCTGAAGGCAATTCTGGATTTTACAAATCATTTCAATGAAATCTTTGCGGAATTTCAAATGTAAGCAATTGAAAACCCTCATTATACTATAAGAAGCATTTGTCTTTATTTTATCAAAGAAGCTGCAAGGCTTCGGGGAAACTGCCTGAGAGGAATCAGAGGGGTCAGACAGAAGTTCAGGATTTCCATAAATCCTTTTAGATTTGGGATTTAATTCAGCCTCGTGCCTCCAACAATTTTAATTAAATTTTAATAATTTTAATAAAAGAAAATTGTGGAAGCAAGTTAGTTTGTCAAACAATAGCAGATCTGATTCATTTGGCTTATGCATACGATACATTCAGTGCCATTATTCAGCTTAGAAAATGTATCAGAGAAAACAGCATTTTAATGAGAAGAGTCTAACTTTCCTGTGTATTTGCAAGTATTGTTAATGACATACACATGAAGTGAAATTGGCACGACTACCTTTTTAATAATAACAATCAATTTCTTCCATTTGATAGCCCCTTTATTTTTAGGAGGATGTCCTAAAGCACTCGATATGTACCTATCGTTAAATTTTTATCCCAATCACTAGTAAGAGTCGAGCTGCTGGTTGTGGGATTTTGAACTCACAGTCAGAGAAAGGCTGCATGGTCAGAGGTGCCATCCTACAGATAGACATTAAACCAATGTCCTCACTGCCTTTTCAGGAGGCTGTTAAAGATCCCAAAGCACTAATTGAAAAACAGAGTTTCTCCAAGTGTCCTGGTCAACAATCCCTCCAGAAAAAAATGGGCATTCACTTAATAATAATAATCCTTGCAATTGATATAGTGACTTATCATGTCATTGAGACGTGTCAAAGTGCTTCACAGAATATATTGTAAAGTGTAGTGACTGTATATTTTATGGGTGAAACTTCATGACTGTTTGTGGAACATTGTTGTGTTCTCCTTGCACCACATCTGCCGACTTCACTGCCCTCCTCTCCTCCCTAAACCTAACCCTTCACATAAATTCACCTACCTACAACCGTGGTCATGCCCTTGACCTCGTTATCACCCACGGCCTTGACATATCCGACCTCAGTATAGTGGACAAGGCCATCTCGGACCACTTCGTCATCTCCATCTCCTCTCACATCCCTCTCCCCTCTACCAAGCCCTCTACCGCCCATGGAAAAGGCTACCCCCTGAGACCCTCACAAAGGCCCTCACATCATCAAATAACCTATCCCTCTGGGCTTCCACCCCCAGAGATCCTGAAGCAGACGTCCAGCTGCTCCATTATCGCCTCTCCTCCACCTTCAACTCCCTCGTCCCCCTGAAATCCAGGACCATCTCCAAACCCACCAGATTCCCCTGGTACAACAACCATCTCCACTGTCTAAAATCCCAACCCGGCTGCTCGAGCGCAGATGGCAGAAAACTGGCCTGACAGTTCACCGCCAACTGTGGCACGAGCATCTCCACAGCTACCGCCGTTCTTTGACACACAAATAAACGGCCTTTTACTCCAACATAATCTTGGAGGCTAAAAACGATTTGAAAATCCTTTTTTCCACCACCCACTACCTCCTCCGTGCCCCCCTCAGGCCTCCTCAATCTTCATATCCAACGCCAAGTGCGACGAGGTCATGGAATTATTTTCATCTAAAATACGCAACATCCGCCAGACAGCCTAATCCTCATCCTCCTGCTTCCTGCCACCCACCACCACCACTCCATTCCCCTAACCCTCCCCATCATCAGCTCCTACCATGACCCCCATCCTACATTCCTTCCTCCCCATCTTTCCCTCCTCCCTCTCACCCACCATCACCTCAATGAAACCCACCACATGCTGCCTCGACACCCTCCCCACCAACTTGCTGGTGACTCAGCTCCCCCTCCTCTGCCCACTACTGGCTGATGTCATCAACCAGTCCCTCTCCTCTGGATCAGTCCCCGTCCCCCTCAAAAACTGCTGTTGCTGTCATCAGCCCCCTCCTCAAAAAACCTTCCCTAGATCCCTCAAACTCCAGCCACTACCACCCTATTTCTAACCTGCCCTTCCTCACAAAAGTTCTAGAATGCGTTGTTGCTAATCAACTTTGCGCACATCTCTCCTCCCACTCCCTCTTTGAACCCCTCCAGTCCTGTTTCCGCCCACAGTACAGAGACTGGGCTTGTGAAAGTCACAAATGACATCCTCTCTATCTGTGACCAGGGCTTCCTTTGCCTCCTTATCCTCCTGGACCTCTCCGCCGAGTTCGACACAGTCGATCACGCCATCCTCCTCCACCATATTTCCTCCGTCATCCGCCTCAGTGGGACTGCACTCGCCTGGTTCAAGTCCTACCTCACAAACTGCCAGCAGTACATCTGCACAAACGGCTTCTCCTCCCGCTCTCACCCGGTCACCTGTGGGGTACCCCAAGGATCCATCCTTGGTCCCCTCCTCTTTCTGATCTACATGCTCCATCTTGGGGATGTCATCCGCAGACATGGGGTACACTTCCACATGTACGTGGACGACATCCAACTCTATTTTTCCACCTCTCTTTGCAACCCCCCCAGTCCCCTGATGTTCTGTCAGCTGCCTGTCAGACCTCGGGGGCTGGATGAGTGCAAATTTCCTTCAGCTGAACATTGACAAGACGGAAGCCATACTCTTTGGTTCTCGTCAACGTCTAAAATCACACGGTTCTCACCTCCTCCACCTACGCGACCTCCCACTGAAAGTCTCCAAACCCGAATGCAACTTATGGGTCAGGTTCGACCCCCAATTACCCTTCCTCCCCCACATCTGGTCCCTCACCAGCACCGCTTTCTTCCACCTCCGACACATTGCCCGTCTCCGCCAATACCTCTCTCTGCAAGCCGCTGAAAACCTGGTCCACGCCTTTGTCACCTCTCGGCTTAACTATTCAAATGCCCTTCTCGCCGGCCTCCCACCCACTACCATTCATAGAATCCAGGTCATACAAAATCCTGCCACCCATATTCTTAACCGCACCAAATTCCGCTCCCCAATTACCCCAGTCCTTGCCAGACTGCACTGGCTGCCTGTCTCAAAGAGGATCAACTTCAAAATCCTCACCCTTGTATTCAAATCCCTCCACTACTCTGCACCCCCCCTTCCTCTTTGATCTCCTCTCTTCTCAAAACAGTGCCCGTTGCCTTCGTTCCACCGGGTCTGGCCTCCTCCTTGTCTCCCGAGTGCTCCGCTCCACCCTCGGCAGAAATGCCTTCAGCCACTATGCCCTGAGGTTCTGGAACTCCCTTCCTCACTCCCTTCGCCTCGCCCCCTCTCTTCCTATTTTTAGGTCTCGGCTGAAGACCTTTCTTATCGACCGCGCCTTTGGTCACCTTCCTCCCCCTCTCCCTGGTTCAGCCCCGGGATCCATTACTGTGAAGCGCTCTGAGACGCCGTCCAGCGTGGAAGGCGCTACATAAATCCAAGTTGTTGATGTGTGCAAATTGGCTGCCGTATTTGTCTACAAGTATACAGTCACTACACTTTACAGTAAATCCCATGAAGTGATTTGAGACATCTCGATGAGGTGATAAGGTGCTATATCAAATGCAAGGATTACTATTGATATATCAGTGAAGTGATGTAAGCTATGGAAGTACAGTTTGTTGCACCATTCTTTTATTGCACCTTATTATGAAATAATAAATAATAAATTTATTATTTCACTAATATGAAATAATGTATCATTTCATATTAATAAAATAATAAATTCTATATTATTTCATTAATATAGAAATAGTGAACTAGGAACATTGGATATGATACAGAACACAGGAAAAGATATGTTTACTCAAGTCTGACAACCAACACTTTTGGTATTAACTCCTATACAATCACACTTCATAAACCAGGTAAGTAATGTCTTTGCCACAACAGACGTTGTGCTGTTTGAGTGTAGGATTAGGCGAAGGAGCCTTATTTGAACAAGATAAACAATTCTATAAATGACAATACAGATCTGTGGAGTCTCAAGTTATATATATCTTTTATGCATAGGTTGTACAGCTCCCATCTGTGTGTACAGGATAGCACTTTCTAAAATTCGAACACATGGGATTTTCGCCCAATTCACGTTATCTTCTGATGTGACATTAAACTGAGGTCTGTCTACCTAATAATATAATAATAACAATCCTTGCATTTAATATCATGCCTTATCATGTCATTGAGACACCTCAAAGCGCTTCACAGAATATATTGTAAAGTAGATTGTGTATTTTGTGGGTGAAATATAGGTTTATATAAAATATTTTAATATGAAACATAGATCAAGTGGATGTTAAAGATCCTGCAACAATAATCAAAAACTGCCAGGGAGTTCTCTCACGGCCTTGGCCAGTAATTAAAAAATTGGGTAGTCACTCTATAGCTATTTGCTGGACATTGTTACGCTCAAACGGACTTCCATAAAAAGTCATACAAATATGAGATCATTACACTTTACAGTAAATCCTGTGAAGTGTTTTAGGATGTCCTCCTGATATGAACTACTAAATGTAAGGGTTATTATTGTTATTGTCGTTATGATCACAAGGAGAAAATCCTCACTCTAAATAGCCACTGAACATCCTTAAAATAATGGCAAGCACAAAACAAAGTTTTTTTTAAAAATGTTTTGATTGGAAGTCCACCAATAAGTGACTTAATCTTGAAAATAAACATATTAGTGTAATTTCATAGAATCATAGAATATTACAGCACAGAAGGAGGCCATTCAGCCCATCGTGCCTGCGCCAGCTCTTTGAAAGAGCTACCCAATCAGTCCCTCTCCCCCACTCTTTCCCCGTACCCCTGCAAGTTTTTTCCTTTTCAAGTACCTGTCTAATTCCCTTTTGGAAGTTGCTATTGAATCTGTTTACAGCACCCTTTCAGGCAGTGCATTTGCAGACCGTAACAATTGTGTGCAAAAAAAAATTCCTCACCTCCCCTCTGGTTCTGTGCCAATTATCATCAATAGTTATACTGTATTAACCAGGTGAAATATATTACCACCTATTCTTAAACAGAAAAGGGAAAATTTGTTTTACAATTACCTCATGTGTTTTAACACTGACTTTATCAACAACAACAACAACAAATTACACTTGTACAGCATGTTTCACGTCATGAGGACATCCCAAAGCACTAAAGTGAATTGATTATATTTTATGGGCAAAATGCGGCAGTCAATTGCATACAGCAGTATCCCACAAACAGCCGTGGATTGAGTGACCTAATTATTATTATTATTTTATTTTGAAGGAATTATTATTCCTGGAAAAGTGATCTACCAATCGACTAACAACTGGGTTCCTACTTACTGCTAGGTAAACAGAGGCGTGGGAGTAAGCAAAACTTCGCCCGACCTGGAATCGAACCCAGGTCCTCTCACTTGCGAGGCAAGTGCTCTAAACACTAAACTATCAGACTTAACTAATTAGATTTAAAATTAGATAGATTTCTTTCAGGAAATAATATCTTGAGACACAGTATATAGTTTGGGACATGACATGTGCATGTGACTACCAGGATTATAGAAGGCGATCTAAATGGAACTTTTGACTAGCAATTCTCATGTTCTTATGTTTTTAAAGAGGTAGAAGTTGAAACCTGGCCGATTTGACTATGTTGCCTTGTTATTCGGATTTAAAAATCTTTTGTATTGTTTCACAATATTCACATTCCCTTCTCATTAATGCTCAGCTTAAATATATACAGTAAGGTAGATTTCCTCAGGCACTTTTCAAAACGGATCATTGACAAGTGAATTTTGGTCAAAATTAGCCTCTTACAGTGTTCATCATTTTCATTGATGAAAACGCTGTAAAAATTCATTCAAGTTTCTAACTTGTTAAAGGGAAATTGACAAGCTTGTAAAGCAAAAGAATTAGGGGTTCTAACATGCTCTAAACTCACAATTTACATCAAGCTAAATAGTTTGTGGCAGGATTAAAACAAAACCTTTATCTGACACTTAAAGTTGATAAGGAGGGTAACTTCTAAATATTGATTGATGTCTGCAAGGATAAAATCAACACAAGCAGGTTATACTCAGTACATTGCCATTCTTCAGATTGATAATATAAAATTTGATTGGCATTTCCTCTCCCAACCAGCCCCTGAGAGCATTTCAACCTATAAATGGCTGATTGTTATTCTGTGATTGCACTTAAAGAAGCTACAATTTCCCTGTAGTTGCCTTTGGGTTAGTTTTCAGTAAAGCAGCAATAAATTATTTTACAAAATGCCTTAATTCTCTTTAGTTACTACACTGTTCCCATCAGTTAGCTTCCCTTGGAATCGTACAACCGACTGTCCCTGGTATAGTCCTGAATCACTGTAGCCAATGTTAGAGGAATGAACTACGAGCAATGAAGATAAGCTCTTCAGTCTTGAGAGAAGATAGTTCAAAGTGTACCTTATAAAGGTGTAACTGTAAATAGGACTGAAAATACCGGACAATACATTAGGTTGTACTGAGACAGTAGAAGAAGAGGATTCAGGTTTAGTTTTTCGGGAAGTTTTTCTTCACACAGTGGATAATTAACAACTGGAACAGGTTGCCACGAAGGGTGATTGAGGCCAGGATACCAAACTCAAATAAAAAGCAGTTTGATGCTGAGATGTAGGCAGTGGGGTGGGAGTACTGGAGGGATGAGATCAGATGGGCCAAAGCGCGATATTCAAACAAATCAATTTTGTGACCTTTTTTGAAAATACTTTTGGACAAAAGAGTGGGAAATTCCTTGCATTTGATATAGCCCCTTATCATATTGTTGAGATATCTCAAAGCGCTTCACAGAATATATAGCAAAGTACACTGTGTATTTTGTATGGATATTGGTTATTTTGAACACATTATGCATATTTATACAATATTAAATGTATATTAAAACACATAGATTGCCATTGAAAGCTTGTCCAGCTTGGATCACAGTGAAATACTAGACCATTAGGGCTTTGGTTTGCAGAGTTAAAGAGGTTGGTTTTGAGATGTACCTTGAAAGAGATACATGAATATATCTTCCTTTCCTACATCCTGGATGATTCTCAACTGTTAGTCAACAGAAGCAGATGTCCCATGGAACAAGTTTTTCAAGTTTGTTCTTTTTTTTGACATATACATTAACTACAGCTTTCCCAATTCCCCAAGCATCTGGTTCATAGAAGCTAGAATTCTCCTTCTGATATGTTCTTCCTAGTACAGATTACCATGAACTATTGCGTGTGTCAGCCTGGGTCAGTTGGTAGCTCTCTTGCCTCTGAGTCAGAAGGTTGTGTGTTCAAACCCCTTGATAGGACTTTGAACGCACAGTCCAGGCTGACGCACCATTCCAGTGCTGGGGAGTAGAGTGTCTGACACAGCAGAAATCTATCACCATGCTTAAGAGATCCGAACCAAGCTGAGAATTCCATGCATTCCACCTACACATGGAAATTCCAGAGATAGATTGTTGGAATGAAATGCACACTCTCTCCCTGGAGGAACACATCCTGCTTAGCTAATTCCAATAAAGTAGAACCAAGGCTTGGACACCCCAGATTGAGCGTTGGGATACTGCTGGAGTCTAACCAGATAAAACCGCATAACTTGCCAGTGATTTTGCTGTCTGGCAAGTTTTCCCGCCGCTTGTCCATCTAGGACTACCCTACCCTTTGGGGCTTTGGCTTGCTGGGTTAACAGGAGCTGAGTGGGGTGCCCTTTACTATCTTGTACAACTCTGTAGGAATCCCTCTAATTAGTCCCATTTTAAACCCTTATAGGCCATTGCCATGACTCAGGGGAATATCATCCTCATTGCAAGTCTCTTCCTGGCGCTGGGACCTGCGTGTCCCCATTATGTCACTGCAACCACAACTGTACAAGGTACTCCAGGAGCACTGCAAGTTCTAACTAAATAATGCATTAGCAACTTAACCAACACTGTGTTAAGGAGGTTTGAAATTCAGAACAATCAGTGACTCTTTTTGGTAGGGACTAGGACAAAAACAGTTTGCATTTATACAGCTTTCTTTACGTGGGGTAGCATCTCAGAGCACTTAACAGTGGCTTAGTTTCACTCTGAGCCAAGGATAGAGGGGGCATGGTTGAAAACAAATGTCTTGACTAATCCTCCTCCCTCTGACCTCATTGTGCAGCATACAATGAGCAAAGCATGGCAGCACATCACAGGGGGTGTCAATACAACAACAAAATTAAATTTGCATAGCGCCTTCCACATTGCGAGAACATCCTATGACGCTGGACTGACAGTTTCGGACCCAAACTGGTGGTCGGGGTCAGGGAGGGCAGAGAGCAATACCGTGTCAATAATAATAATAATAATAATCCTTGCATTTGATATAGCGCTTTTCACGTCGGAAGGACGTCCCAAAGCGCTTCACAGAACACACTGTAAAGTGAATTGACTGTAAATTTGTAGGCGAACGCGGCAGCCAATTGCGCACAGCAATGTCCCACAAACAGTCGTAGGTTGAAAATGCCAATTTTATTATTGTTTTTGGTTTTGGAGGAATTATTATTAGGCTCTGTGTGGAGTAAGGAAACTTGCCCAAGGTTTCGCCCTCTGCCTGGAATTGAACTCAGGTCTCTCGCTTGCAAAGCGAGTGCTCTAACCACTGAGCTACAGGACTCCAAACTCCAATGACATTTAGCAGCTCACAGGAGAGTCCATAGAAACTGTAGGACTTACAGAAAAACACTAAGCTTAAAACCTTGGTATTGTTCAGCAAGTCAATCAACATCTGAAAGCTTAAGATAGGTTAATGCTTCAGATAAGAGGTTAATGTTGAGTTTGGAGGCTAATGTTTCAGATGGGAGGTCAATGTTTAGATAAGACCTTTTGGTAGAATGATTTGGAATGGGTGAGTTGAACAGCACTGCATAGGATTAAGGAGGACAAATAGGGCCAGCTTACAAAACCAAAGACATTAAGAAGTTAAAATTCTCATTTCCTTAGAAACTGGCACAGTGCAATGGGACTTCCAGTGGTTGTTTGATCAGTTTATACAGCTGTTTAATAGCGTTTATTTGATCTGCATATCCAGCTGCATTGCCCTCTGCACTTTGTTGGATGACATGTTGCTTTTGCAATATGATCATTTTGAGAACAATAATAACAATCCTCGCACTTGATCTCTTCATTAGTTGCACCTACAAAATAACAAAATTACATTTGTAAAGCACCTTTCATGTCCCAAGGCGCTGAGCACTACTGAGCAAAACAGCACTACTGAGTCTTTAACACATTTCACTATCTATTATAATACAAATATCGTTCCTCTCACAGTATGCATATTGAATTTCTTGCTGTACAATACAATACGAATCAATGGGTGACTTCATATTATTTTTTAATTAAAATATTAATAGCAAGCAATACAATCATCAATTCACCCACATCCACAATCAAGCTTATAAAATACAATAATATTAATCCTTGCATTTGATATCGTGACTTTCATGTCAAGAGGATGTCTCAAAGAGCTTCACAGGATCTACTGCAAAGCAGTAGCTCTGTATTTGTGGGCGAACGCGTCAGCATATTTGTGCACAACAATGACCTACAAACAGCCAGGAATTGAAGAAACAATTTTAATTTCACGTTATTATCCAGGACACCATGCCACTGAACGGTCTCATCTGAAGGACAGTACTTCAATGCCACACATCCCAGCAGTGTACTGGAGCGTTAGCCTAGACTATGTAAGTGAGGCTTCAACCTACAACTTTCTGACTCAGAGGCGAGAGTGCAAAGAACTGAGCTAGATTCCTACATTGCACGCATAAAATCATAAACTGAGGACAGAGCATGGGTAAATGTATGCTTTTGTCTGAGGAAATAGTTTCCAGGTTGAGGACAATAAAGCTCTTTACATTTTATTCTCTGATGCCTTTTCAGAATTAATTTTCGAGCATAATACAGTGCACTGCTGCCCTGCCACTGAACATTATACTGTAGAGACTAATTCCACTTCAGATCCTTAACAGCCTTTGGGAATAGATTTTTATCCCATCTGTCTGAACTGGATTAATATCTAGATCACAAAGGTTAAAAATAAACCATGGCCTCAATTTTTAAAGGCATTGCTCCTCAAACAAACAATTTAAACATCCAGTTCCACTGCAAATTGGATATGTTCCGCAAATATTTTTGACAATAATTATAATACTTGCATTTCATAAAGCGCCTTATCATGTCATTGAGATGTTTCAAAGCACTTCACAGAATATATTATAAAGTGAATTGACTGTGTATTTTATATATATATTATAATAATCTTTATAATCCTTGCATTTGATATAACACTTTATCATGTCATTGAAATGGCTCAAAGTACTTCACAGATTATACTGTAAAGTGGATTGACTGTATATTTTGTGGGCAAAACACGGCAGCCAATTGCATACAGCAGTATCCCACAAATAGTCGTGGATTGAGTGACCAAACGTTTTTTAAAAGGGATTATTACATCCGGAAAAGTGATCCACCAATCGACTAACAACCGGGTTCCTTTTTACTGCTAGGTAAAGAATAACAACAACAAAATTACATTTGTATAGCGCCTTTCGTCCCAAGGTGCTGGACAGACAGAGTTACGGGCCTGAGCTGGGGGTCGAGGTCGGGGAGGGTGGAGAGCAGGGGGGGAAGCAGGGAGATCGAAAGCATGGTTGAAGAGAAGGGTCTTGAGATGGGTCTTGAAGGTGGCAAGGGAGGGGGTGAGGCAGAGGGACTGTGGGATAGAGTTCCAGAGGGTGGGGGCAGAGTGGCAGAAGGCCCACCCGCCAATAGTGGGGCGAGCGCAGTGGGTGACGTGAAGCAGGCCGGAGCCCGCTGAGCAGAGGGAGCGAGCTGGATGGTAGGGGGTAGTCAGGACAGCAGTGGTCCTGGAGTCGAGGGTGGAGGCAGAGAGGTAGAATTGGGTGTCATCCACATACATGTGGAAGTGTGTGGAGTAAGATGTGTAAACAGAGGTGTGTGGAGTAAGGAAAATTGCCTAAAGTTTAACCCCGCCTGGGAATCGAACCCTCTGCCAGACACAGCTTGTTGAAAATGCCAAACACATTTACTGTAAGATGTGAGTCTGAATGACAGACAGACCTGGGACTTCAAGTCCCACTGCAAATCACTAATCAACTGCTGTGACGGCTGGCTGACTGCATCTGATAAACGGTTTGAAACAATCTACGCGTTTTTAACCTGCTTTGCTTATGTAAATACACTCAGTAATATAACCTTGTGAGCCAAAAAAATTAGTCCATGTACAAAACCGGTCTATTGTTATTCTCAAGGAAATATCAGTTCAATATAAATCTTTATTAGATTTCCTGGAGGACCACACAATTAAATATCACATTTGCCTTCTTAAATGTCAAATACAAATGACATTCGTTTGAAGTGTAAAAGAATATTGTACTCCTTGTAAAATGGGATTTTAAAAAAAATTAGGCAAATTCCGTCGTTAGTGAAAGATTTCAAATTCATCGTAACTGATCCTGAATTCGGCAATGCCAAGACTGGACAAGTAACTGAGAACCTTATGAATTCTGAATTGTTAATACGTAATAAACATTATATTTGATATAGTAGCATATTGGTTAGAGCGCTCGCCTCACAGGTGAGAGGATTTAGGTTCGATTCCTGGGCAGAACAAAACCTTAGGTAAGTTTCCTTACTCCCACACCTCTGCTTACTAAGGAATAAGTACGAACCCGATTGGTAGTCGATTGTTGGATCGCTTTCTGGGGATAATAATGCCTTCAAATAAATAAATAAATAAAAATGTGGTCACTCAATCAATTACTGTTTGTGAGACACTGTTGTGCGCTTTTCTCCCACAAAATATAGTCAATTCACTTTACAGTATATTCTGTGAAGCGCTTTGAAACGTCTCAATGACGTGATAAGGTGCTACGGCAAATGCAACGATTATTTTTATAGAGCTTCTAACATCAGTAGCACGTTTTATAGCATTTCACAGGATTTTACTCTCAAGTGTAGTGACTGTGTATTTTGTAGACCAATGTGGCAACCAATTGGCACTCAGCAGTGCCCTAAACACATTGATTAGACAGACAGGGTCTCAGTTTAGTACCTTACCTGAAGGACAGCACTTCCAACAATGCACACTTCCCCAGCATTGTATTGAAGTGCTTAGCCTAGACTGTGAGTGCAAAGTCCTGACGTGGGGCTTGAACCCACAACTTACTGGCTCAGAGAGCGATAGCGCTACCAACTGAGCCAAACTAACAAAATATACAGGAGAAACAAAAAAAATCAAGCTCACATGCTTGAGCATATTCATAAATGAGACTGGTACAATTATATAAAACTATACCTCAATAGATAAATATTTCAACGCTATTGTATATGGTGTAGAAATCTTGACTGCAAGCACAATGTATAGCAGAGATCACAAGGCCAATTGGTTGCCACATTGGTCTACAAAATACACAGTCACTACACTTGAGAGTAAAATCCTGTGAAATGCTATAAGACGTGCTACTAATATTAAAAGCTCTACAAAAATAATCGTTGCATTTGCCATAGCACCTTATAAGTATATGTACCAGGTATGAAGCTGTCTTCCCCATGTGGGGCACAATAAAACATTCATGTAAGCTAGGCAGTCAGAATAATTTCAACTTGAACTGCAGCTGCACTGGGGACTATGAGATGTTATTCGCTCCTATGCTCATGTCCAACACATGCCCAGTAACCCTTCCATCCTGTATCTAAAGGCCAACATAGTCTCGCAGGGTGTCTACACTTCTATACTTGGCACAAATGAAAAATGCAAAACAAAAAGAAAGCTTAACAGGAATTTTAAAAAAAGTCTAAAATTTGCTGGTGTGACAGATATCGAGTACAGTTGTATCTGGAGCTCAGTAATGCAATCACTTACTACTTATTTTTTCTTTGGTGTTTGGAATCCTTTTCATACTGTCTTTATTTTGTGGTTTATAGAATCATGAAAATTCACATCACAGTGGAGCTGTGGCTCAGCTGGTAGCAATCTTGCCTCCAACTCATGAAGTGTATGGGTTAAGCCCCATTTGAGTTCACATAGCCTAGATGATGATCCAGTGCTTTGCTGAGTGTGTACTGGATTGTCATTGGTGCCATCCTTCAGATGAGGCACATTCAGGTGGATGTTAAGGATCTAAAGGCACCGTTTGAAAAGAGAAGAGAGTTTCTCCTGGCCAACAATTCCGCAGATATAAATTGGTCATTCACTTTATGGCTGTCGATGGGACATTGCTGTATGGAAATTGGCAGCTGTGTTTGCTTACAAAATGCAGTCACAACTTTACGGTAAATCCGGTGAGATGTCCTGCTGACGTAAAAGGCACTATGCGAAATGCAAGGCTGATCTACCAAAATGTGGTAGATAAACCCGTGAATCATTGAATTGAGTGATGGCATTACTTGTGTGTGATATTTTTGTGATGAAAATTAAAATAAAGGTGTCTCTTTACACCAAACAGCCATGAAGTGAATGAGCGATTTCGATTTCCCAGCAAGGACACTGGGAGAAGCTCCCTTCTCTTTTCAAATAGTGCCACGGATATTTAATGTCCACCTAAACAGACAGACAGGATCTCTCTTTAAAATCCCATCCCAGGGGCAGCACCTCTGACAGTGCAGAGGTGCCGTCCTGTTGATGAGACTTTAAACAGAGTATTACATTGGAGCATCAGACTGGACTACATGAGTTTTAAAGTCTTGACACATTTTTGCAACAATGCAAAACTAGACTCAGAGGATTACGGTTTAGGAACTGTTGCTTCTCAGGTTGCTGCATCTGAGCCAATCTCTCTTTTTAAATCATGTAATGCATTAATTCTTGATTTTCATCGGGGGTGGGCAGGTCATGGAGGGAAGAGAGCTGCAGTGTGGGAATGTGCACTGTGCCTGTTGATGCTGCAGAACTCAATGGAGCAACACATGCACACATCAGGGCGTTGTGATGTAATCCCTCCTGGCAGCCAGTATCCATCAGCGATTGCAGTCTAGATAGCCTGGCTCTGCACTAATATAAAAACCTAGTCCTGGTACCCACTTAATTATTGGATGGAGAATGTTAAAGGTTTTGGGGGTTTACTGTGGGGTGGGGAAAGGGGGAGGGGGATACATTTTTGGAATAAGTTCTCTTTTATCTCAGAAATAACATCAGGAAATAGTATCTTGAGAATTTTTAATTTCACGGTTTGTTGCATAATGGCTGATGAACAACATTTGGAGAATACTTGAACCTTTCCTTTTTAACCAGAGCGATCTGCCACTCTTAAACACAGTATCAAATGCCGGTCGTTTTGTATCATCCATTGTTGTGTACTGCAATATCAGTGCATAACAACTCGTAGCAGTGAAGGAACAGAGCAAATTTAGCAAACTTTTTATAATAATCCCTGATATACCACTTAATCATGTCATTGAGATGTCTCAAAATATATATATTGTATATATTGTAAAGTGTGAATTTGAGATAAAGGGATTTGAGAAGAATTGACGATCATTTTCTTAGGAATTTTCCTTTGGAACATTTGTTTCTCAGGAAAACGACCAAAATTATTTTATTATTACGACCGTGCTTTCAGTCATCCTACCAACCCCCCACCCCACCACCACCCAGCACGTTGAGATGTCCTTCCGACATGGGAGGTGCTCTATTAGTAATAATCATCCTTGCATTTGATATAGTGCCTTATCACATCATTGAAACGTCTCAATGCGCTTCACAGAATTTACTGTAAAGTGAATTGACCATATATATTTGGACAGAAAATAATACTTTGTGGCTGTAATATAAATGTCATTTTATTGAATTGAGTAGGAATCTATCACTCGAATTTAATGTGCGAAGTATTCAACAATGTGCAGCGTAAATATCCTTAACCTGAGTTCAGAGGAATTCCTATAACCTGACTTACATTTACTTAACTCCACTCAAGCCACAGAGAATACTGTCTGGGAAGTTGTCCAAAAGCAGCACACTGCTGCCAATACAATCAGGTCTATTCTGAAGCTATTGGGATTATTGCTTTGCTTAGATTAGTGATGGGCAGGAACTAAACGGGAGAAGGGCACGTTTTTTGACAGATTTTAGCTAGTATTTGTAGGTCAGCTGGGATCTGGATTACTATTCTATTTGGATTAGTGGCTGCATACCACCCTGTGCAGTAAAGCACATATTATACTAATGCACTACCCTAGCAGACCACAGTTTGTTTAAACACTTCTTTTGGGGCATTATTCCATATATTCAATTTACCTTTTATCTGTTTCGTTTATAAATATCTGAAATTCACTGCTGAGCAACAATCATAATAAGTCTTGCAGAATCTTTCTATTAATTGATTAAAAAGGTCAAAATTATTTCTATTAATTGAGCTAAAATTGGTCGTGGTTTGTGGGGCGTTGGCTAAGTGCAAATTGGTTACTGTGTTCACCCACAAAAAATACCCAGTCAATGCAGTTGACACATTATGTACTCTGAAGTGCTTTGAGACATCCTCCTGACGTGAAAGATGCTATATCAAATGCAAGGATTATTATTAATATTATTCATCTGTTAGCAATACTGTTGGGTGGGTTGCATAAGACATCAATTGAAAGATTAAGTAGAAGGAGGAGCTCTGAGTGGGAAAGTCATTTAATTATATGGATGAGGGTGTTGGTTTAAGATCAGCTCAGTCAGTAGGCTGATGATTGAACCCTTGCTCTTGTAAGTCATCCTGGATTTCTGATGTAGGTCACTCTAAATCAGTTCAGCCCAAATGTCCTCATGCACAACCTTTCAGAAAGAGACACACAATGAGTTGTCAGCACACAATGAGGATTTTTATATTAATAATAATACTTGTATTTGATATAGAGCCGTATCACACCGTTGAGATATCTCAAAGTCCTTTACAGAATATACTGCAAAGTGAATTGACTGTATATTTTTGTGGGTGATATATATATTTGTAAATTTTTCTCTCCAACTTGGGTTATAAACAGCCCAAATGGATATCTGCTATGCTGACAGCTTTATGGTGTAAACACAGATCAATACTTTAGAATGCAACAAGACTAATAGGATGAGAACATAGGTGTACAGTTGGGAGCCAAATATCAAATGCAAGGATTAATATTAAAGGGTAATTTCAGGACAGATACCAGTAAGTTTTTCTTATGCAGAGGATAATCAATGACTGGAACAGTTGCTAGGAAAGGTGGTAGAGGCCAGGACACTGGACTCATTTAGAAAGTAGCTTGATTCAGCGATGGGGGGATGGAAGGGTTGTTGTTCTGGAGGGATGAGATTGAATGGGTTGAAGGGTTTTTGTCATCCAGACCAATCTTAATTGGACGTTGGACTCGTTCAAGAAAGAACTTGATTCTTCAATGGGAAGACTGCAGGACCAAGTTGGAGAGGATGAGATCAAATGGGCCAAAGGACCTTCTTCAATACAGAAAATGTTATGAGATCCCACCATATTTCCCACTGCAAATTCAATCTCCGCAAAGGATTTTTGGATAGACCAAAATATATAGTGTCCTATATAGTGTTATTGGTTAGAGCACTCGCCTCACAAGCAAGAGGACCTGGGTTCGATTCCCGGCAGGGTGAAATGCTGGGCAAGCTTCCTTACTCCACACACCTCTGTTTACCTAGCAGTAAGTAGGAACCCGGTTATTAGTCAATTAGCGGATTGCTTTTCCGGGGATAACAATTCCTTCCAAAAAAAAAAATAATAATTTGGTCACTTAATCCATGCTGTTTGTGAGACACTGCTATGCGTAATTGGCTGCCGCATTTCACCCACAAAATACACAGTCAATTCACTTTACAATGTACACAAAATGCAAAATACTGCAGATGCTGGAAATCTGAAAACAAAAACAGAAGTCACTGGGAACACTAGGAAAGTGAGTCAACGTTTCAGGTCCACGACCCTTGGGACCCGAAGGGTCGTGGACCCGAAACGTTGACTCAATTTCCTTTCTCCATAGATGCTGTCTGACCTGCTGAGTGTTCCCAGCAGTTTCTGCTTTTGTTTTCACTTTACAGTGTATTCTGGGAAGCGCTTTGAGACATCTCAAAGACTTGATAAGGCGCTATATCAAATGCAAGGATTATTATATAAGGGATCAATGGGTCATTAGTGGCTTTTGTCTTATGCTCTGAGACATTATCCTGCGTGAAAAACACTATATAAGTAAATTAGTGTTCTTCTGAAGTATGAAATAATGACTCCAGTTGTGAAAGAATCAGATTTGATTGTCTACTCATTATAACTTTGCATATCACATTGTCCATTGGGCGGCCTTAGACCATCAATCATGAGCTTGTTTTCCCCTTAACAGCAATAGTGAACCAGAAAAAAATCTAATTGTGTAATAATAATCTTTGCATTTGATATAGTGCCTTATCACGTTGTTGAGAGGACTTAAAGCGCTTCACGGAATATATTGTAAAGTGGATTGACTGTTATTTTGTGGGCGAAACGTGGCAACCAATTGCGCACAGCAGTGTCCCACAAACAGTCTTAAATCAGAGTGGTCAGAGGTCTTGTCCTCCACCTTGTGGGTCAACTGGTATTACAATATATTCATTCCATTGACATCACGATTGTTTGAGAGTCAGGTTCCCAAGATAATCCCTTGTAATCCCTGATATAAATCATTTCATCAGGTGCCTTTTGGTACTGGGAGCTCCCAGACACATTCAGGTCATGATTTTGCCTTCACAGATGTTAGTCAGTAAAAAGGGGTCAGAGATAATCCATGTGATATTTCAGCTTCAACCTCGTGTCTGATATATATCATTGATTCATTCTCCTGGCACTGAGATATTTACCTTGCAGAAAATAGCAGAATTTATCCCTAGCCTGCCTGGCAACACATGGAACACAGGAACATAGGAACACAGTAGGCCATTCAGCCCTTTGAGTCTGTTACACCATTTTATTATATCATGGCTGATCTGTACCTCAACACTATTTACTTTTTCCACGTCCCTTGACACTCTTACCTAACAAATATTTATCGATCTCAGTCTTGAAATCAATTGCAGTCAATTTCCAATTGACCCAGCATCCACAGCCTTCTGGGGGAGAGAGTTCCAGATTTCCACAACCCATTTGTGCGAATAAAATGATTTGTGGTTTCGCTCCTTAGGTTTAGGTTTTCGCTCCTTAGGTCTTTCATAGGTTAAGATTATGCCCTGAATCTATAAGATTATGTTCTGGATTCTCTCACCAGAGGAAACAGTTTCTCTGTATCTATCCCATCAGGTCCCTTTATAAAGTTAAACATCTCGATTAACACACCAGCTTGCCTGGCAATATGCAGTGTCCAGATCTGAACACAGAACAGGTTGGTTCTCCACTGGAAAGACATCAAGATAATTTAGTACGCAACAAAACAAGCACCCTGTGGGATATTCTGTAACCAGGACCCTGATGCATTAAGACAAAGGCAGTGGGGGAGAGGGATATGATTTGGAAAGGGTCAAATGCAACCTGGCTCAGTTGGTAGCAAGCTCACCTCTGAGTCAGAAGATCATGGGTTCAAGACCCCCCCCACTCATGTAGGGACTTTGAACTGATAGTCCAGTGAGACACTCCAATGCAGCATTGTTGTTAAAAATCCCACAGCACTATTTGAAAAGAGAAGCGAGTTTCTCCCTGGTGTCCTGGCCAGCTATCCCCCAAATAAAATTGGTAATTCACTTCATGGCTGTTTGCAGGACATTGATGTGCGCAAATTGGCTGCCATGATCATCTTCAAATAAAGTTACTGTTTTTCAAGGTATTCCTGAGAAGTGTTTTGAGACATCTCAATGGCTTGATAAGACACTATACCAAAAGAATTAAAGATAATATTACTGACTTCACAAATGAATCTATAAATGAGAATTCTATGTTTGCCATTTTTTGCATTTTTTCTGAATTTCTCTCATCCCATGATTGTTTTCTGTTTGAAGTGTGCTCCCCCTCTCAAAAAAATTGCCCATATAATATTCAAAGTCACTCTGCGAGTTCCATTTCAAACGTTTCCCAAATACATTATCTATCATATCTATTTATAAGTCATAAGCCTTCAAGCTCAAAGTCAGGCTTTTAAAATAGTTAATTCTGCTCTGGTAGCATTTAATGCAGCGTTCACTAAAAAAAAATCAAGATTAAAAACAGTGTCTGTCTGACATAAAAGCAAATGATTCTCATTGCCTGCCTAAAGGGTATTTAATTGATTATTAGAAGTCTGTCAGTTCAACAGGACTATTTAGGTCGAAAAGCTTAATGTAAACTGTCATGTCCATTTGGACAGTGTTCTTAACTTAACTTTCTTTCGTTAACATTTCTAACGTTTATTTGGACAAAAAATAATCCTCCCATAGAGGACGCTATATTGCTTGCAGGAAATGGGACAGGGATTTGAAACAGGAAGATTTTAGAAAAAAAATCATATTGGAGAATGACTGTACACATATCGAACAATTGCTTTAATGCTTTGGAACATATGGTTCAATTGTTCATTGAAATATATATTCCCACTGTTTTCCTTTTTCTCCTTCCCCTTTTTTTTAAACTCGAGAGAGCAACATAGTCCGCTGTCAAATGGGCATCTTCTCCTCATAAGACCTTTTGCTTGCCAAAAAGCCTTTTGTATTTGTGAAGCTCTCAGTTTGTGATCTCAGTGGAATTTTCAGACATCATGTTATAATAATAATCCTTGCATTTGATATTGCGTTTTTCACGTATTCGAGATGACTCAAAGCACTTCACAGAATATACTGTAAAATGAATTGATTGTATATTTTGTGGGCGAAAAGCGGCAGACAATGCCTGCATGTAACTCTGTAATCGGGTAAAATTTTGCAGCACTGACACCATTGATCATTGCAGATACAAGTCGTATCTCAAGTAGTTCAATAATAAACATACTACAATACAAAACATATTCCCTCAAAGTGTTTTCAAAGTTGCTTGGTTTCTTCGTGCAAATATTTATTGTCCTCTCAACAACTGTCAACTCCTTGGAGCCAGCGATTGTCCAAGGCCCAATCACTGCTCCCAAAACTTAAAAGTTTGCAAAGAACTTACAGAAAATCATCTCCAAAATTGATACATTTCTGATGTTCTAGAATGCTTCTATTGGCTGGCATGTTTCGCCCACAAAAAATGTACAGTCAATTCACTTTACATGTATTCTGTGAAGAGCTTTGAGACATCTCGACCACGTGATAAAGAGCTATATCAAATGTGAGATTATTATAAATAGAGTAAATCTAGACCCAGATGAAATTTTTCCCCCATTATTCTTCCCAAAGCTTCAAACATATGTCTGCCGGTTTAGGTCGCTGTTAAAGACCCCATGGCATTATTCAAAACAAGAAGGGAGATTCTCCTGGTGTGCTGGCCAACAATGGTCCAAATAAAAACTGCTCATTCACTTCGTTCCACTTTCACCCAAGTAAAGGAGTAAAGTGTCTTGACTCCTTTAACAATAATTACATTTAGCAGTTTTCAAATCGGGAGGATATCTCAAAGCACGTCACACGATTTACTGTAAGGTGTGGTGAATGTATTATTTTAATTACATAAAGATGTAATATACAAGGGTACAGGGAATAGAGGGGTATAGGAGAGAGGAATACGATGGGTGGAGGCATAGACGAGTTGGGACGAATAGTTTATTTCCATGCTGTACTTTTCTATACAAGTGTTTTTTGTGCTGAGGTGTGAAGATGAATTGTTATCTTCAACAAATTGTCGGATCCTGCAAAAAAAAGTTATTAAGCAAATTCTCTTCTTGAATTTTAGGGTACTAACTAGATTGGATCTTGAGGAATAACCGTGTTTGCGTATTAAAGGTTTTCTCCATCTCATTTGACTATATTGCAATGAACTTTGAAAACGCTTTGAGGGAATATGTTTTGTATTGTAATATGTTTATTATTGAACTACTTGAGATACGACTTGTATCTGCAACGATCATTGGTGTCAGTGCTGCGAAATTTTACCCAATTACAGAGTTACATGCAGGCATTGTCTGCCGCTTTTTGCCCACAAAATACAGCGTATGATTTATTGTAAATGTTAATTACCTTTTGCAGCTGTTGAATTAAAATATACCACAAAATGTAATTTCTTATGTCTCACAGCTGTACACTGAAGTAAGACTTTACTTGTTTGGTACACATGACTGCAGAAAATACAATGCTACTTTCATTTTGTGGTGAAGAGATATTTTGTATCCTATAAAGGTAACTGTTTATTTCAATTATTTACATGAACTTCAGATGCAAATTGTTACAAAAGCAAAAAAAACGACAGTGATAACAGATGCCTCCTGAATTACTAAGCTTTCGGCTTGTGTCATACCAAATGCAATGCAATTGACTTTTATACACAGTTTCACGTCACAAGGACGTCTCAAAGCACTTTAGCTTGGGCACCCAAGCTAGGGAGAGAAGCTGAAAAGGGTGGGAAAGTGGGGTAAAGGTGGACACCAAAATGCTGTCAAAGCACTAACACATGGTAGAGGGACTTCACCATTGAGTTCCAGAGAGCAGGGACAGAATGGCTGATTGTAGACAGATTGGGTAAGGGACATGACGCAGACTGGTATTAGCTAAAGAGATGAGGTGTTAAAATGCACTTCACATATATTTCAGCATATAAAAAAAAGGGAAAGGAATCATGATTTTCCATTTTACACCAATTATTGAAATATTTCCTTATTCAGGATGCTCAATACTATTGCTGGACATTCACAACAACAACAAATTACATTTGTAAAGCACCTTTCAGTTAATTACCATATTATTTAGCTATTGGACTCCAGTGTATTGGTTAGTGCGCTCGCCTCGCAGGCAAGGGTTTGATTCCCAGGCGTGACAAGTTTCTCTTACTCCACACTCCTCTGTTTACCTAGCAGTAAGTAGGAACCTGGATGTTATTATAAATCAAGAGAGATTTGAGTATAAGTTTGCTCAACATAGGCTTATGAATCAACATAGGCTTTCCTGCCTCTATCCCTCCACCTCACCCATTCTTTATCTGTCTTTAAATCCCACCTTGAAAACTACCTCTTTGACTAAAACTATGCTCAACTCCCTTTCTCGGTGTCCAGTCTCACCATTGTGTCGCGCTGCTCTGAGACACTATCCTATGCGAAGGGCGCTATATAAATGCAAATTGCTATTGTTGCAACTAACACAGAGTCATGTAGTGTATTGGTTAGAGGACTCGCCTCACAAGCGAGAGGATCCAGATTTGATCCCCAGGTAGGGTGATATCTTAGACAAGTTTCCTTACTCCACACTCCTCTGTTTACCTGTTAGTTGAGAGGCAGATCACTTTCCAGGGGTAATAATTCCTCCAAAACAAATAAATAAATTGGTTAGTCAATCCACGACTGTTTGTGGGACATTGCTGTATGTTTGCTGTTGCGTTTCACCCACAAAATATACAGTCAATTCACTTTACAGTATATTCTATGAAGTGTTTTGAGACATCTGAATGGCGTGATAAGGTGCTATATCAAATTCAAGCATTATTATTATTAGCATTGCTCTCCTCTAATTTGATCACCTTAAGGCGATGATTAACGCAGGTGTTGGCAGGCTATGTAAGTAGGAGCACATCCAAACCACCTCCAAAATCCACATGCATCACTGGGAACACATTGTCCTCTTTCTATCCTGAACACTCAGCTCAATTTGGCAGCCCTCCCACTTGCCCCAGCCGGGATCAGCAAATTCAACACAAACCGCTTAATGCATAGCTCAACTCATTGGCTTCAAAATCCTCTAACAAACAAGACTTAATGTGTGTACACACACACCACTCGTCAAGATGTTTGTTCACACAGAGCACAATGTAAGAGCATTTGCTGTCATATCAATGTGAAATTTAAATCCCCATATAACTAGCTTGGAGTTTAATCAATGCAGGTGGTGGCTCCTTTTGCTCACCTCTACAACCTGCGTGAAAGTCTGTCATTAATAGCTCTCATAGCTCTCAGTAGTTTGAAGTGAAATGAATCCAGGCAACCTGAATCCATTTCTAATGAAAAAAGATCTACAGCACAAAACTACACTGAAAATGTAACCTAATTGATGGAGTTTTATCAATTTTGCTGTGAGACCAGAAACATAAACATTATATTGTGAAGGAATTGTTTCCTCTGATCAGCACAAATATCAGTTATGTTGTTCATAAGCTTTATTAATCTATTTCAGTTTCATATTCTTATATGTACTGTAAGATTTGCCAGAAAGAGACTCTACCCAATGTAGGTGGTGTGAATTACAGACCTTTTATTATCACGTACAATTCAAAAGGTAATGCTTTAACACATACATTATTATATTGTTAAGTTACATTAAAGCAGTCACATTCAACAAAGCCCATATTACCCGATTCCTTTGGGGAAGTTGCTGACCAACAGCTGCCTCACAATGGTTTCTCCTACAATGATTCCAACTATTCGAAAGTTACATCTTTCTTTTATGTGTTTCTCACTCCATCTCTCCTTGTCACAGAGATAGCCTCCCCTTTCGAGGCTTCTAACGACTGTGAGCTAGCTGCTATGCCGGGAGAGAGATATGGACAGCTTTTGTTTGGAGGATTTTGTCATCTCCCTGTTTCTTAGTCATAATAGTAAAATATAATCTGCAGAATTGTTATAGAGAATATCTTTAACCCAAACATGAATTTGTTACAGAAAACATCTCCAACTACCTCATCGTTAACACAACATTCAATTGAAACGTGATGGTATGGAACATGAATTTGTTATGGAGGACATAACAACATAACAACCTTCAATATATCTTTACCTTTGCTATTGTTAATTGACACATGTACCCTCTCAGGGGCCTTAAATTAGTTTGTGCCCCAGTAATTAAGGAAGACTATACTAAACAGATTGGTTATATTCTAAAAGTATATTAAACCCTTAAAAACAGTAAGCATCACAGATATAATCTTACAGTATTGTATTGCGCCCTGGGAGCATGAAGGCAAAGTAAGGAAAACAATTGTGTATTTAACCAGTGCCAGTGACATACTTCTATCTTGACGCAAAAAACACGATAAGAAATGCAAGGAATAATAATCCTTGATTTTATGTAGTACCTCATCATGTCATCAAAGCACTTGTACAGGATTTTGCTGTAAAGTGCAGTGACCGTGTGTTTTGTGGGCAAACACATGGTCAATTTACACACAGCAATATCCCACAAATAACCATGCAGTGAATGATCAATTTTTATTTGGGGGATTGTTGGCCAGAACACCCAAATAGAGAAACTCCCTTCTTTTTTCGAGTAGTGCCATGAAATCTTTAACGTTGATCTTTGAAAGAACTATTAATTTACTGAAGGGAAAGGCTTTCAATATGCAATACTGTCCTGTGGTGTGATGAAGAATGAATCATAGACTATTTTACTATCTAGTTGTGGAGAGGCAATAATGCATTTATAATTCCTCGTAGCAGATGTCTAACTCATTAGCACTCACTGAAATCTGCTTATGTCTTGCAGGACTTGGCGTTAAAGCACCATGTATATCTAATCAATTTAGATCACTTTACAGTACTTCAAAATACTCCAATCATTATCTGCACTTTGGTGGAATTTACAGGTAGGGTTGTCCAGGGAGAGGATGAATTGAGGGATTACAGATATATTCACAACCAATGAGAAATGAACTGTTTTGTGACCAATTCGGATTTTGCAGTTAAAGGTTATACTTTCAGAAGGGGGTGTGGAGAAAGAGCTGGGGGTTATTGACCAGCAAAAAGAAAGAACGGAAGAGAGAAAGAGAGAGAGGGAGGGAGGGAGGGAGGGAGGGAGGGAGGAAAGCAAGCTGAGGGCTTGATGTTAATATCAATTTGATATTCAGAAAATCTAAGATTCTACACTTAGAAATTTGCATCAAAATAACGTTTTCAAAAGGTCTACCACATATCTTATCTCCCTTTTCTCTTGTGTATCTAATTACCCAAGCTTCTGCAGCTGAAAGAGGGCAGCAAAGAAAGATATTAATGAATGGTTAGCTTCACTCGGCAAGTTATTACAAAACTGACCAGCGAAAAGTGTCCTTATTTTTAAATTTAAAGTAGTTTTCAAAGAACAGCAATAAATAGTTCAGTCATGTTATGTCTAACTTGGTTGTAGCAATTCAAATTTTAAAATTTGCGCGGAATACTGAACAAATGACAAATAAACTTATTTCAGGTCAATATATTTCACACACACAGCCACACAATAGTGAAGGCTGTGGTTAAGAGTTCACTTTTAATGGAATCTAAATGGGACCCATCACAGCAATTATTAAATTAAAAACAAAATGTTTGTGCCATGTTTGCAGTATTAAAGGTGTATTTTGAACTGAATATTTAAAAGGTAGAAAGAGAAGGCAGAGAGAGGGAGAAAGAGAGGAATGAAGGGAGAAAGAGAGGGAGAGGATGGCAGAAAGACGAAGGAAGTGAGGAGAGAGGTAAAAATGTAAGCTCAATAGTGATCTGATGGTAGTAGGGCATTCAGCATTTCTACCCCCACACTCTTGAATTCGATCCCGCAATCTCTCCACCTCACCCCCTCTGTTGCATCCTTCAAGTCCCATCTAAAGACCTTCCGCTTTAACCATGCCTTCAGCCACCCTCCTACCCCCACCCACCATGCCCGCCACCCTGCCCTCCTGACCCCAACTCCCAGCTCTGGTCCAAAAACCCCTGACTATCCAGTGTCCTGGGATGTCTTTCTGATGTGAAGAGTGTAATTTGTTGTTGTTGTTGACAGTAAAAAAATCCTGTGAAGCATTTTGGGATCCCAGCAGGGCAAAACCTTCGGCAAGTTTCCTTACTCTATGCGCCCGATAATAATCCCTCAAGAAAAAAAAGTAATAATAAATTGGTCAGTTCAATCCACAACTGTTTGTGGGACACTACTGTGCGCAATTGGCTGCTGCGTTTCGCCCACAAATATACAGTCAATTCACTTTACAGTATATTCTGTGAAGCGCTTTGAGACATCCAGAAGACATGAAATCGCTATATCAAATGCAAGGATGATTATTATTATTATAGCTACCCGATATAAAAGGCACTATATTAAATGCAAGGTTGGCCATTATTATATGCAGCTTAGCAGACTGGAAATTACATGTGTAGATTATATGTATAGAATATTATAGGGTATAGAATTGACATGAGGATACAATATACATCATCAATATGTAATATAGATCCATGGTAATTTACAACACAAATGAAGCCCATCTCAGATCATGTGCTGGATCCTTGAAAGAGAACCATTAAATCCCATTTGGGCTGGCGGTAGTTTTATACTCTAATCCCAATCTCCTACCTTTCATCCTTTTATATTATTACTGAGTTTCCTCTGAGTTTTATTTCAGTGGGACACTGCTGTGTGCAATTGGCTGCCGCGTTTCTCCCACCAAATATATAATTAATTCATTTTACACTATATTCTGTGAAGCGTTTTGAGAAAACAACAAATTACATTTGTATAGTGCCTTTCACGTAGGGAGGACAGCCCAAGGTGCTGGACAGTCAGGTATTTGGACCCGAGCAGGGGATCGGGATTAGGAAAGGTGCAGGGCGGGGAGGGGATGGAAGTTGACCAAAGGTGGGGTCGAAGAGGAGGGTCTTGAGATGTGCCTTGAAGGAGGCCAGGGAGGGAGCAAGGTGAAGGGACATCTCAATGATGTAATCAAATGCAAGTATTATTATTATTTCACTTCAGAGCAAATCCCTGTTTGGTGGCACTAAATGGGATCAGCTGCCACTGAGATCAGTTGCTAAGGATTTAAAATCGAAATAGATGCAGAGACATCCAGACAATGAATAATCCAATACAGTGATACACACCAAGAGCAATTCTATATATCCTGAAATTAAGTTACAAGCCCTGAAAAATCTGAAGTAAAGATAAAGCCACTTGCAAATTCCCACAGAATCAACCTGCATCTGGAAGAGAACAGGAGGATTTGATGCAATTTAGCTAACTTATTCTCCCACAATTTTGCTCACAAAATATACAGTCAATTCACTTTACAGTATATTCTGTGCAGCGCTTTGAGATGTCTCGAAGATGTGATAAGGCGCTATATCAAATGCAAGGATTATTATAATTCCAAACTCTTTTGTTTTTAAGGTGAACATTTTCTTGTAAAATTATCACTTTACTACTCGATCTGGGGTAACAAGGTTAAGCACCATTGCAGATTGGGTGCATTATGGAGCCACATTACCATCTCTATTGGCATGGCAAAACGTTAATCACTTTTAAGCCTACCACTTTGATTTTCTACATCATCTCTCAGAAAGAGATTGCCACATGAATGACAGTTCTGCTGGATTTTAAGCATTGTTTGTAGGGATTAACATCACATTTCATCAAATGACAGCTGCATCCTAAAGCGGTCGGCTGGAATCAATCCAAGGAGAATTCAGAACTCATAACAATCAGTTATCCAACAAATTGCACGCCCAGCAATTATTCTGCTCCTTGGAGTCAGCACTAGCTAATGGAAGCAATTCCAGGACTTGCTGGATACAGCTGGAGGGTTTTACCTCTTCCTACAGTACATTACATTAGTCTCAGGACGTGCTTACACTCTCTCCATCCCAATAGCACCACATTTTGCTTAGATTGTTCACTTTGTGGCTTCTTACACCACATGTTTCGTTTTAAAACGTGATAGCATCTCAGAGTCACAAACCTAACACGTCCCCCTCCCCCAACTCAACAACAGCAACAAATTACATTTGTATCCCATCTATCACGTTGGGAGGATGTCCCAAGGTGCTGGACTGTAAGGGATTTGTACCCAAGCTGGGTTTGGGAATAGGAGGGGTGGAAGACAGGGAGGGTAGTGGTAGGAAGGTGACCGAAGGTGCGGTCGAAGATGGGGGTCTTGAGACAGGCCTTGAAGTCGGCAAGGAATGGACCAAAGCAAAGGGACTTTTGGATGGAGTTCCAAAGAGTGGGGGCAGAGAGACTGAAGGCTCGACCACCGATGGTGTGGTAGGTAGGGTTGGGGACATGGAGCAGGCCAGAGTCCGCTGAGCAGTAGGATAACTTCATATCAAAGCCAGGTCGTAACGTAGGTGTGTAAGTGCACATACAACATGCAGAGCACCCTGACAGAGCTGCAGATATGCAGAGGTTACCGGCGAGTGTTGGATTCATGTAAAAAATAGTTTGATGCTATGATGGAAAGACACTCGGGTGGGTGTTTGGAAGGATGAGATCAAACGGGCCGAAGTGCCTTTTTCATTCAAACCAACCCTGTGAGCTTACATCCAAATGGTCTGTCCCATTCATTATCGAATGTAGTTTGAAACCAAAGCAAGTTTCTTTTTATTTTAATTGAAGAGTCTGTGTCTCATATTCCTCAAAATATAGGGGGACAAAAATCCCAGCTCTCAAGGACATCTCTTTAGTATTGAAGCCCCACGTGGTATAGATTTGCTTGTGTACATTGCACCCTGTATATAATCTCACTTTCATAAGCCTGGCATTTAAATTACAGATAGACAAATGCACATTAGATCATATTGCATCCCAAACCATTCTCTTTCAAAAGCTCTTTCTGAATCAGTGTCAACCAGTTATTGCTATGTCAAGTCACAATAACATATGCTTTAAAGGCAACCAGTGGGGGTTACCGATCAGTTTAACTGATGACCAAATATTATCATTGTACCCAAATTTTATTATTATTATTAATAATAACCATCCTTGCATTTGACATAACGGCTTTTACATCTGAAGGAATCTTAAAACACTGCAGGATTTCCTGTAAAGTGTAGTGAATGTGTATTTTGTAGGTAAACAGCTCTGATAGTGCAGGGGAGAGAGTTTCAGCCTATAGACCAGGAATCGGGTTAGGGTTCACAAACCTGGTCCATTGTCAGGGAAAAAGAAGGGAATTGTACAGCATTGCCTCATGATTGGCACTCTATAACTGGAGGAGACCAGTTTGGAGGCAGATTTTCAGTGTAAAATTGATGGAAATTGCATTCTAGCTCCAAACAATTTGTTGTGCAAGGCATTGCAATGCTCCAGTTAATTTAGCAGTGTAAGCGGTTAATCAAAGGTTGGTTCTATTATATCAAGTGAGGAATGAACTGGGAAAGTACCAATTGTGAACATTGAAAATCGCAAAATCTTAAAAGATTCATGTAATTTATCACTGTTTACCAGACTCCCACTTTCCCTAGATCACTCTAGGGATCTCCCAATTTCACACGATCGCTCAATCCACGACTGTTTGCAGGACATTGCTGTGCGTAATTGGCTGCTACATTTTGCCCACATACAGTAAATTCACTTTACAGTATATTCTTAAGACATCTCAACGACTCTATATCAAATGCAAGGATTATTATTATTACCTGTACCTGGACTGCTCCATCTCATTCCAAGACTCGAGCAGCCCAGTTTAAGATTTCCTATAAATGGCAGTAAGAAAAACATTCACTGACCCCAAAATAAATGAAGGTTTTATCTTATAAACTAAACACATATGAAAGTCGACAGCAAATAAAAGCAATTTCCCCTTTGATCCTGACTGGCTATTGCTGTTATAAGTAGTTTAGGAAGAACAAGTACCTAATCATTCCACCCAGATCCCGATAGAAACATTTAACTAAGCAGATTCTGTAGCTCATCACTTATCAGGCCTGAACTGTGTATAGTCAACGTATCTATGCAGAGAAGAGACATGAGGATCAATCAAGGCAGAGCTAAAAACATTCACTATAACAAACTTCGTAAGTTTTGTTGCTAGATTTATCTTCATTAGGAAGCTGAACCTCAGTTTATCCAGGGCACAAAGTTAACCTGGAGAGAATAATGGACGTCTATTCATTCCCCACCCCTTGTAGGAATTTTACAATGTGTGCAATCTGGGAATCTTAGATTAAGATTAAATCACAAAATCACATAGCTGGTCTGGATTAAGAAGGTCCTTCCAATCTCATCCCTCCAGAACATCCACCCTAATGTTTACCCATCGCGAAATCATGGAAATCATGATTTCTAGTATTAAAATCATCTTTGTCATAAATAAAAGCACCGTTACAATATCTTTTGGTGACATAGGTACAAAACCTCAATTTAACAACCAGAATAAGTGAATAAAGTAGGCATTTGCCTGCAAATACACAGTCATTGCACTTTACAGTAAATCGTATGAATCCTTTTGATGACGTGATAAGATAATATATCAAATGCACGTATTATTATTTAATGCAGAATTAGAGACAAGACAGTGGTAGGATTTTCTCTCTCTCTCCCATTGCATTGTTCCACTTAAGCATTGACTGGAGATTAAAACAGTGACCAGATTTTGCCCTCCAATACACTATTACTGAGACTGGCCACAACTACCATTCTCTCATTGCCAAAAACATAAGATACCAATCAATCCTTATCTTATGTGTTTCCCTAGTAATAAGCACTTTGAGTAGACATCACAATTATTATCAAATGTACCAACACAGGCTGAACATTGTACAGGACTGGAATTTCCATTGATGTACGTCATATTGGAGAGGACTTTCATATTGTTTTATATTGTCACAGAGTTTGTGTGAGTGGGCAAGGGTTCAATAAATTCTGTAAAAGAAATAACAATAATTTGTTCACTCAATCCACGACTGTTTGTGGGACACTACTGTGTGCAATTAGCTGTCGCATTTCACCCACAAAATATAGAGTCACTACATTTTGTATATTCTGTGAAATACTTTGAGACGTCTCAACGACATGATAAGGCACCTTATTAAATGTTATTATTTATTGTTATTATTATTTTCTGTTTCACACTTGCCCTCCTCAGTGTGATTTGTGGCACTTTGTGTGGTGTCGATATTTACAAAGGACAAATCCTTGGATCAAATTTGATTTGCCCTTTGTAAATATTGACACACCTGCTAAGGAGGATATCTCCTTGCGATCAAAATGACATGTGATTCTTTTGTTTTCTTCCCACATCGAATCCATTTTTTTTAAGAAAACCGCATCCCTTTAAAGATATGCCTTAACCTTTGCTTTGAAGGTACTGACCTGTATAACTAACAAGCGACCCCCTACTCTGCTATTATGGTTAGACGTCAATCAAAACTATGGAGCTTGGAGGTTATTTTACAAATGAGTGGATCTATTTTGAGAGCACAACAACCTCCCTGATCTAATGTAAAGAGAAGGTGATCGATTTGGAACAATCTGATGATGGCTGCATCCTAAATTCATCTTGAACAAATATCAGCTCACTCTCGTCAAAGAAAACCAGCTGTGGCACCAGAGCTGAAACAGCATCAAAATAAGCAGGAAATCAAATATACTTGAAAGTCTTACCAGAAATGGTGAAGCCATTTGTTCTTCATAACCTTATACAGGATAGTTTTTCATTGATTTCCAGATGACGCCCCTCACAATAGAGACGATATGGAACATGCACCGTAACAAGACACAAGCGAATGAAAATTCATATTCATCTTAATAAGTGTTTTCTCAATGATAGATCATATAATTGTGTGTATCTGTCATCTGCAGTTTGTTCAGTGGGGGAGTGATAGGCCATGGTTTCAGACATTAATCAGAAAACTCAGGAACACAAACCTAGTTCATAAAAGGAGTTTTGTGTTGATGATAGATATTGAGCGAGCATTGCAAGGATTATTTTGTGACAATTGTGGAGTGGTTAGCGTGCTCACCTCACAAGCGAGAGGACCCGGTTTCAAATCCCAGGCAGACCAAAATCTTAGGTGAGTTTCCTAACGCCACGCGCCTCTGTTTACCTAGCAGGAACCTGGTTGTTAGTTGATCGGCAGATCGCTTTCCAGGAGTAATAATCCCTCCAAAAATAATAATAATTTGGCCACTCAATCCATGACTGTTTATGGGATATTGCTGTGTGCAATTGGCGCCGCATTTCGCCCACAAATATACAGTCAATCCACTTTACAATATATTCTGAAAGTGCTTTGAGACGTCTCAACAACATGATAAGGCACTATATCAAATGCAAGAATTATATATATATATGATCATCTGGAGCTGTGAATGTAAGCCAATATGGTCCAACTGCCGGCCCGTGGGCCTCATCCGGCCCGGTGGGTTATTGCATCTGTTGTGCACAGGTTCGGAGAGTCTGAGGGAGAGCCCAAGGAGGTTGAGGAGTTCAGACCCGCAGAAGAGAAGACGCTGACCAGAGCCAAAGATTATGGCTTCCATCTTGCCAGCATTCAGCTGCAGGAAATTTGCACTTATTCAGGCCTTCATGTCCGTCAAACAAACTGACAAACTTCAGCGGCCTGGGGGTTGCAGCTGGAGGAGGAGAAGTAGAGCAGAGAGCCCAGCAGAGTGAGGAGGGAAGTCAGTGAGGTGGAACAGAGTGAGAATTCTGTTAAGAAATTTGGTGAGAGTGGGAATTCTTCAGCAAGAGATACCAGAGAGCAAAAGAGAACTCTTCCATTCAGCAGAAGAGTGGGAAATCTTTCTTGAGGTAGAGGCAACTTTATATGTAAGCAGGCAAACAAGTCAATTTAGCAGTTAATCATAGACTAGAATAGATGCATAATTATAAATATTATAAGCTATATTAAAATAATATAAAACATCTGGGAATATGGCAGGGCAGCTGAGACTGGTTGCATCAGAATGTGTGCTACATGGGAACTCCAGGAAGCTTTGTGTACCCTGGACAGACAGGTGTCTAGGAAGTACCTCCAGCTGCTTGAGCTCAGAGTTTCTGAGCTCGAGCAGAGACTGGTGTCACTATATAACATACAGGAGGCTGAAGAGTTCATGGATCGAACATTTCAGGAAGTGGTCACCCCACAGCAACAAAGGGTTCAGAAGGAGAGTGAGTGGGTGACCACCCGGCATGGGTGCAAGAGGTGATGGACAGTGCAGAAATCCCCTGAGAGTGTGGCACTCACAAACTAGTTCTCTGTGCTGAATACCGGTCAGGGTGATGACACCTCTGGGGAGAGGAGTCAAAAGCAAATGGATGCACAGGGGGACAACAGGCAAGAATGTCAATGCAACTTTCATTGGGGACACAACAGTGAAAGGAGTAGACAGGCGTTTCTGCAATCAAAGCCGTGACTCACACATGGTATGTTACCTCTCTGGTGCCAGGGTTAAAGACATCACGGAACAGGTGCAAAACGTTCTACAGGGGGAAGGGAACATCCAGAAGTGATGGTCCATGTTGGGATCCATGATGTAGGGAAAAAAGGGCTGAGATCCGACAGGGAGAGTATCAGAAGCTAGGGAAAAAGCTAAAGAGTAGGACCTCAAAGGTGGTGATCTCTGGATTACGCCCAGTGCCTCATGCAAGTGAGTATCAAAACAGCTGGATCAACCACATGAATCCATAGCTGGAGAAATGGTGCAGAAAGGAGGGCTTCAGGTTTCTGGATCATTGGGAACAGTTCTGGGGCAGGTGGGACCTGTACAAGGTGGATGGGTTGCACCTGAACAGGCCTGGGACCAATGTCCTAGCAGGGAGGTTAACTCGTGGTGTGGGGAAGGATATAAACTAATTTTGAGGGGGGAAGGGAATCAGAATATAGCATTAGAGAGGACAAACAAGTTACATAGAGGGCTGGGAGAGACGAATAGCAATGTAATGAGGAGTAATCCAAAAAAAGGAGGGATTAGATGGGGGAGAAATACAGACCACACAAAGTCAGTCTTGGAGAGCATGTGCATAAATGCACGGAGTGTGACAAATAAGATTGGTAAGCTGCAGGCTCAAGTTGCCACATGGGGTTATGATGTAGTGGCAATAAGAGACCTAGCTCAAACAAGGGCAGGAATGGGAGCTGAATATTCCTGGCTATAATGTATTCAGGAGGGATAGGGAAGGAAAAAAAGCTGGGTGAGTGGCAATATTGATTAAAGACACGGTTATGGCTCTGGAAAGGGACGATGTGCCAAAAGGTCTAAAAACAGAATCTATTTGGTTAGATTTAAGGAGCAGAAAAGGAGCTGTTACTCTGTTAAGTGTATACTATAGACCACCAAATAGTGGGAAGGAGATAGACGAGCAAATCTGCAAGCAGATTTCAAAAAGATGCAAAACCAATAGAGTAGTGATAATGGGGGACTTCAATTATTATAAGATAGATTGACAAAATAACAGTGTAAAAGGGTAAGGAGGGAGAAGGATTTCTGAAATGTGTGCAAGATAACTTTCTGGATCAGTATGTTTCCAGCCCAACGAGGAAGGAAGCAGTGCTAGATCTTGTTCTGGGGAATGAAGTGGAGCAGGTTTCAGTCGCAGAGCATCTGGACACCAGTGATCACAACATCATTAGGTACTTATGGAAAGGGACAAGGAGCAACCAAAGATCAAGTTACTCAACTGGAAGAAGGCTCAAAGGGCTAAACTCAGTGAGTTAAAAGGGATCTAGCCAAACTGGACTGGAAAGAAAGATTGGCAGGTAAAACAGCTAATGAGCAATAGGAAGCCTTCAAGGAGAAGATAGATCGGGGACAGAACAAATACATTCCTACAAAGGGGGAAGCGTAGAGTATCCAAACCTCCCTGGATGAATAAGGAAATTGTGATTAAAATAAAACAGAAAAAGGAGGCTTCTGGTAAATGTCAGATCCAAAATACAGAAGATAATCAAGTAGAATCTAGAAAGTACAGAGGAGAACTGAAAAAGGAAATAAGAGGGGCAAAAAGATTGAATGAGAATAGATTAGTGAGTAACATAAGGCGGAACCCTAAAGTATTTTATAAGCATATAAATAATAAAGGGTTAGTCAAAGGAAGGGTGGGTCCAATTAGGGGCCAAAGAGGAAATCTTCTTGTGGAGGCAGAGGGCATGGCTGAAGTAGTGAATGAGTACTTTGCATCTGTGTTCACAAAAGAGTATGCAGCCAATGCCACAGTATCGGAGGAGAGGGTAGAGAAATTGGATAAGATAAGAATAAACCGAGAGGAGGTACCAAAAAGGTTGTCAGTGCTCAAAGTAGAGAAGTCACCCGGTGAGGATGGGATGCATTCTGGGTTACTGAGGGAAGTAAGGGTGGAAATAATAGAGGCTCTGGCCACAATTTTTCAATCCTCCTTGGACATCGGGGTGGTGCGAGAGGACTTGAGGGTTGCAAATGTTTCTCCCCTGTACAAAAGGGGGCAGAAGCCGGGAACTACAGGCCAGTCAGCCTATCGTCAGTAGTGGAGAAACTTCTAGAGACTATAATCCGGGACAAAATAAATTTTCACTTAGAAAAATATGGGTTAATAAAGGACAACCAACACGGATTTGTTAAAGCAAATCATATCTAACAAACTTGATCGTTTGTTTATGAAGAAATGGAGAGGGTGGATGAAGGTAGTGCAGTTGATGTAATTCATATGGATTTTCAAAAAGCATTTGATAAAGTGCCACATAAGAGACTTGTAAGCAAAATAGAAACCCACGGTATTAAAGGGCAGATAAGTCACCCGGTGAGCATGGATACAGAACTGGCTGGGAGACAGAAAGCAGAGAGTGGTGGTGAATGGTTGTTTTTCTGACTGGTGGGAGCGCAGTATGGCTTGAGAGCCAGAGCGGCGGTAAATGTAAAGATGCTTGAACCACAGCTGGCAGAGAACCGTGAGACCAGTTTTGTGTCATCTGCATTCCAGCAAGCTGGTTTGGGATTTGAATGAGCAGAAATGACTATTGTACCAGGAGATTTGGGTGGGGGGGGGGGGAATAGAGAGAGAGCGGGGGGGTGTAGAGAGAGAGGGGTGTAGAGTGAGAGTGAAGGGGGGAGAGAGGGGGCGAGAGAGAGGGATGTAAGAAGAGGTTTAAAATATTATTAAAAAAATTATTTGATACCCCAATCAAAGAACTGGGACAGTCTTGATTGATCTTAAGGAATGTGAGAGAGGGAATTTTAACCAAATTGAGTGAGGTCTGTGTTTTTGGGTTCTGTGATATGTTTGATGAAGACTTGATGGATAGGAGTTATTCCTTTCCTTATTTGGAAGAATAGTATTTTAACAATCTATCTCAAGTAAATGAAATGGACATTATGTTGGGACAAGACACTGTACAATCAACTAAGAACCAAAAGTCAACATTCCCAAGATCAGAAATGCATAGCTTCGAGTTAATCTGATATTGTCCTGATTAATGGAACTCTTGGTGCCTTGCAGTTTGTTTGGACGGGATCTTGAAAGGCTTTTATGAGATGAAGGTATCAAGGAAGGACAATTCAAGGACAACTGTCAAATTGAACTTTTCACACATTGTATCAGAGGAACTCCCAAATTCCTGAGATTAAAACCTTGATAACCTTGGGGCTTCCCATGTGTGGAAAGATTGGATGGATCAATTCAGGAATATGATTGGACAATCAAACTGTGAACTTTGATTGGGTGGAATGGCCTCTGGCTACACCTTGTTATTTCATCATCATGTGTCTGAACTTTGGGGTATAAAAGAACTAAACAAATGTTAAAAGGTTGGACACATTAGTCCAAAATGTTGGGCTGAGATAAATTGTTTATAAATGTGGAGAAACAGCACAAACAAAGGTGGAATTTGACAATGGAAGAGAGGTAAAAAAAGGCAAAGATACAAATACCTTATGATGCAATACAATTACAGGCAATGGCCAGTTATTGCTGAAATCTGATGGAAAGCAGGATGCTTACAATCATTTTAATGAGGTTACGTGGTTAGCCATGAAAAATACCTGTGACAAGAGAAGAGAGGTGGTTACTAATAATGACACTCACAACTCAAGTATTTAATATCCTCAAAAGTGAAATATGGAGAAGGGACATTGGAAGGATTGCGCAGAGCCATTATGAGTGCTGTGAGATATGACAGAGGAAATCCTAATGCAATATTAAAAAAATGTAGACAGACAGTCACCGAACATTCAATTTGTTACATAGATGGATTGTGGGATGGCCCAGCGCTAAATAAAAATCTCTTAACAGAGAATTTGGAACAGAGATAGTGCAGAATCATTATGTCTTATTCCCTGACGCCTTATAAAGCAAGTTTTGAGGAAACTTGGGACCGAGAGAATAATGACCATGATGAGAATTGGATAAAAAGGAGAATGGTAATAAAATGGGAGGCCATGCAGGGAGACAATGATAAACCAAAAGACCATAACATAGCAGCTGTAGTGGAGAATAATAAAGGAAGGGTTTGGAAGAATGAGGGTCCTGTGAAGTGAGTGAAAATATGCAGAAAAAATTCTCGAATAATGATAAAGATAAAAGATAAAGGAATGAACTCAAATCTGATTTTTAATTTTTAAAAAAAAACATGTGGGGAAACTGGATACATTAGTCCCAGCTGTTAGGTTGAGATAAATTGTTTATAAATGTGGAGAAACAGGACACTTACCGAAGGATTGTAAAAGTGACAATAAGAAAGGTAAGAGTTAAATAGGGAAGAAAGGTTGGGACAAAAAGTTGATGCTGAATTTGCAAACTGACGGAAGGAGTTTNAAAAAATGAGCCAACTGATTGAGCAACAGCACAGGTCCTAGTGCCTCACCAATGGGCCTCAGTAATTGATACCTTCATAAAATGGGTAGAAACTTTCTCATTACCTTGTAATACAACACAAACTACTGCAACAACGCTAATACACTGTACCTTTACCCGATGGGGCCTCCCACTAGCAATCGATTGGGATCAGGGATTGCAATGCATGAGTAAAGCTCTGCCATATGAAATGCAATTACTTGGAATTAAACAAGAATTTGATATTACACATCCTCAATCTTCAGGAATCGTAGAACAAATTAATTCAATTTTAAAAACTATGCTCCCTGAATTTGTAACTGACAAAACCAAATGTCGGAATCAACTGATGGCAATCAGCTCAACTCCATCACAAATTACCAAATGATCTGCTCGTGAGTTAGTGACTGCCAAATGATGCGCATTCTTCAACATTTGTGATTCACACATATGTCGGGTCCAGAGATTGAGGCATTAAACTCATGAACAATATGTAAAACAGTTGTATCAGCACCTGAAAGAGGTTCATTTGTTCGTCGCAGCTAATGTCGTTCAATCTAATCAAATAAATGGCATGCATTTTGATCAAAGTGCCTCACCAGTTGAGTGGGACATCGATCAATCAGTTATTATCAAGGTATATGATCCAAAGGGACCATTCTCCCCTCAGTATATTGGACTGTATCCCATAATTGATAAAGCCTGTTCATCAGTGTACCAAGTATTCAGACGTGGTAGTAAGAAAAATCAACCTAGATGGTATCACAGTAATCAATTGAAAGTGTTTAAAGAGCACACTAATTCCAATTCCAAATTGGCAGCAACACCTCAATTTTTTGTGAATTTTCATTGTCGTCCACACCACCTGGATTATCTCCATATCTTGGATGATTGAGGGCTCCTGGCAGCTTTTTTCATTCAAATGAGGGAGAATGAGAGAGGGAGGGAGCGAGATCTGAAAGTGAATGGGTATATAGGTCATGACAACATAGGAGATTCCAGAAATCACCCCGAGAACATGGGGAGAGTAAGATAAATTTTCTCTTTGGATTATTACAGAAAACAAAGTTCTGGAGAGACAGAAAAAGGTAAGGTAACCCCAAAGACAGTTTAGATTCACTAGTTTCCTTATTTAAACTTTACACTTCCACAATCTGCCCATTTACTTTCCCAGAATCCTTGTATATTTGCTTGCTTCTCATTGTCAATGTCCAATTGCCAATTAAATCTTAAAGCAATATGCAAAAAGGTAAAACCAACAGCAACAACAAATTACATTTGGCTAGTGCCTTTCACGTCGGGAGGAACATCCCAGGTCGCTGGACAGTCGGTGTCAGAGGGAAAGAAAGAAAATAACAATAATAATAATAATCCTTGAATTTGATATAGCGCTTTTCACGTCGGGAGGACGTCCCAAAGCGCTTCACAGAACACACTGTAAAGTGAATTGACTGTATATTTGTGGACGAACGCGGCAGCCAATTGCGCACAGCAATGTCCCACAAACAGTCGTAGATTGAAAATGACCAATTTATTATTGTTTTTGGTTTTGGAGGGATTATTATTAGGCGTGTGGAGTAAGGAAACTTGCCCAAGGTTCGCTCTGCCTGGAATTGAACTCAGGTCTCTCACTTGCAATGCAAGTGCTCTAACCACTGAGCTACAGGACTCCACGTGTGTGACAATGTTGAGAGAGAGAGAGAGAAAGACAGAGAACAGGATAGGTTAACTCAGCAGAAAAAAAAGGCAAAAAAAGAAAATCAAAGTGAAAAAGGACAGCTGGAACAATAGAAATGTCAAAGATTTAAAGAGCAAACATCGTCCTTTGGAAAAATTGATGCAATTTTGTGAAAAGCTTCTATTACATAGTGACTGTCATGAATGCCCTCACCCTCTTCGCTGCCCCCCTCTCCACTCTGTTTCCTCCCTGTATCCCTGACTTTAACCTCTCTGATTTTGATCAACGGCTCTGATGTTTACGTCGACAACAAACCATAAACATACCTAAGAGTTTGGTTTGAATCAATTCATCGGTTGGTAAAGTAAAGAATTGTTTCAAGTTGCCACCTTTCACTCCGAAAATTGTAAAACCGACGTTCTTGTGAAACAAGGGGGGGGGGGGGGGGGCAAAACATGCTAGTTTGCGAGCTCTTCCCTCTCTGTCTCTCTCTCTCTCTGTCTCCTTATAAAAACAACAACAACAAGATTACATTTGTATAGTGCCTTTCACGTCGGGAGGAAAAACACATGCTCAAGACAGAGGGGATCACAGAAAGAAATAGGAAGCTTCTGGGGGACTTGTTGAAAAATATTGGGTTGTAAGAGAAATGTTGCAGTTACAAAATGGCTAATAATGTTATATGTTATGCGTTTTATATCTCAGTTTTATGTTGTAGGTATTGTAGGTATCCCTCCAAAACCAAAAACACCATCACCATTTTGACCCCTATCAAAACCAGATGTGTCCTATCTCATGACTGTCAGTCCAATTGCCCCCCAGACTGAACTTAAAAGTTAACCCGTTCGCAACATCTATTATGATTCTAACATTATAATAATTATTATAATAATCCCTCCAAAACCAAAAACAATAATAAATTGGTCATTTTCAATCTACGACTGTTTGTGGGACATTGCTGTGCGCAATTGGCTGCCGCGTTCGCCCACAAATATACAGTCAATTCACTTTACAGTATATTCTGTGAAGCGCTTTGGGACGTCCTCCCGACGTGAAAAGCGCTATATCAAATGCAAGGATTATTATTATTATTATTATTATTATCTCTGGAGTTCCATTACTGGAGTCTCTCCCTCCTTCCCCTCTTTCAAGGCACTTCAGTCTAAATCTTTGACCATGCTTTCAGTCATCGTTTCCCCTCCCCATCCCACCTCTCTCGGCTCCCATCCCAGTTCAAATGCCAAGATGAAAAAAGGGCTGTGTAAATGTTGTTGTGTTTCTGGAAGAGAAACACAAAATATTGCTCGTGCAGTTTACGGACCTTTCTCAAATAGGGAATCCGGCCCCCAGCAGCCAAAAGGTTGGACCACACTGATGTAAGCTAACAGTCACAAGCAGAGAATTATTGCCATCTCTATGTTCTCACAGAGTTAATACAAATATATGAACACACACCCAATCAGTAAACTAGTCAAATGTTTGTTTATCAAACAAAAATAGTTCACTTCTTCCAATGCATCGCTTCAGAAGGACATGGTATCCACACAATTCATTCTATTGGTTGCTTTAAACAGCCATAATTGCAGAACATGGCAGACACCGTTATTCATTTCAAATTAATAATAATAATAATAATCCTTGCATTTGATATAGCGCTTTTCACGTTGGGAGGACGTCCCAAAGCGCTTCACAGAACACACTGTAAAGTGAATTGACTGTATATTTGTGGACGAACGCGGCAGCCAATTGCGCACAGCAATGTCCCACAAACAGTCGTAGATTGAAAATGACCAATTTATTATTGTTTTGGGTTTTTTATGAGGGATTATTATTAGGCGTGTGGAGTAAGGAAACTTGCCCAAGGTTCGCTCTGCCTGGAATTGAACTCAGGTCTCTCGCTTGCAAAGCGAGTGCTCTAACCACTGAGCTACCTTTGGCATTACCTAAATAGCTGCCAAAATATGCCAGGAAAGTCTGCAGCATGATATACACTGCTCCTCAATGCGATAAAATATAATAATAATCCTTACACTTGGCATCTAGTTTTTCATTTCAGGAGGATATCCCGAAGTACTTCATAGAATTTTACTGAAAAGTGGGGTGACCATGTGTTTTGTTTACAAATCCAGCTAATTCACACACAGCAACATCCTCAAAACAGCCATGGAGTGAATGACCAATTCTATTTGGGGAATTGTTGGCCAGGACACTGGAAAAAACTCCCTTCTCTGCAGAGCACAGAGAGGCCTTCGGTTTAATGTCCTGATCAATTCACTTTACTGTATATTCTGTGAAAAGCTTTGAGATGTCTCAACAACGTAATAAGGTGCTATGTCAAATGTAAAGATTATTATTATGTCTAATCTGCAGCATGAATATAGTCTAACATTTTGGCTTTTAAAACCCGCTGCCTTTTTTCCTCCCTCTTCCCCAGATAAGGTTTATCTGAAATGCTGTCCTTTGCACCCATATCTCTCTTGCAATGTATCAAGCTGCTCTAGAAAATGGGGATCCTGAGCCCTGCCCTACTCTAACACTACCTTGTGCACAATGTAGTTAAGTCTGATCTGAATATGAGTGTGATGTACGCTTGCAGATTTCTAGGCAGTGTAAACATGCCAAAACTGCAAGAAACCTGGAATTAATGGGATCTAGAATTTTGAAAGTGTGAAACTGGTTGGAACATCTGAGCCAGAATAAACAAAATCAAATGGTACCAGTTTCAACACAACCAGTTTGTATCGAGCCTTTCACGTCAGGAGGACATCCCAAGGTGCTGGACAATCAAGGATTTGGACTCAAGCCAAATAAATAGGCATGGGTTAAAGCGGCTCAGAAATTAATCCCAGCAGGGTGTGTATTTCCGTTCCTATAGTAGACGTTTCCACAAAGCGAGCAAATCCCTGCCAAGGAGCCCATTCATAGGCAGCGAACAAAGCTCTCCCACCATGTACTGGTATTTCAATGCACATGTCCAAATTTATACAGTCTCTCAGCAGAGAGCTATTTTTCAATTATTTAGAGAATCCGTGGTCAATTTCCCTCCACTGGCTGAGTTGAAGAGAGGGAGACAAAGATATGGGGCAATAAAGATCAGTTATCTATGCAACGCAGTGAGATTAATTTTATGAAATAACAAAAATAATTGGATTCTAAACCCCAACAGAACAGGAGCCCAGCAAATAATCTGGAAATGGGCTTTAGAAGGCAATGCTACAAATAGAGCTACAACAACAACAACAAGATTGCATTTATAGAGCGCCTTTCACGTCGGGAGGACGTCCCAAGGCGCTGGACAGTTGGGTCGGGACCCGAGCAAGGGGGAAATGCTCAGGGTGAGGGGAGGGAAGGGAGGGAGCGAGGAGGGGGTAGCGAGTCGAGAGGGGAGCTGAAGGCACGGTTTAAGAGAAAAGTCTTGAGACCGGCCTTGAAGGAGGAAAGGGAGGAAGCGGCGAAGGCACTGGGGGATGGAGTTCCAGAGCCTAGGGGTTGAGAGGCTGAAAGCCCGGCCACCGATGGTAGGGCGGTTGGGGGTTGGGGCAGGTGATGTGGAGCAGACTGGAGCCAGAGGAACGGAGGGTACGGGCAGGTACGTGGGGGGATAGTAGGTCGGAGAGGTAGGAGGGAGCAAGGCCGTGAATGGCCTTGTAGGTGAGGATGAGGATCTTGAATTCTTGGGGGATGGGGAGCCAGTGGAGGCAAGTGAGGGTGGGAGTGATGTGGTCGCGTAGCCTGGTGCGGGACAGTAAATGAGCTGCAGAGTTCTAGCTGTAAAGGCAGATACAATGCTCTTTGAAATATAAACATAAAAGATTTTGAGGGTCTAGCCAGCTCCATAGTCTAATTACCATACTCCTCAAATATCATCTTCATGATGAATGGTTTTCACTCATAAATTTAGAGATCAGCAAAGTAGTTTATTTTCAGGTATCAATTAAATCAGAATTTGGTCATTTGCTCCACCACAGGAGGTTTGGATAAAAATAGAATTTCACCTCATCAAAACCCACTTTTTATTAGGTCATGGCAGCTCTTTATGTTTTTAATGCCGTATCCATTAGTTACAATAATAATAATAATACTGCCATGTGGCATAGTGTCTTTCACATTAGGAGGATGTCTCAAAGCACTTCCCATGATATACTGTAAAGTATATGCGTGGGTGCTTTAATTGTAAAGTGGAGCGACTGTGTTTTGTGGGTGAACTCAACAGCTAATTTGCACAAATAAATGTCCCACAGACAGCCATGTGTCCAAATTGAATGATCAATTTAATTTGGGGAATCGTTGGCACTAGGAGAAATTCTCTTCGCTTTTCGAGCAGAGTCATGGGATCTGTACCATTCACATGAACATTAATAATGCAGTAGTAATCCACTTTGCTAAGTATTAATCTCCATTTAAATATCTAGATTGGTTCTGCATCGATGGCCTTCAGGGACAGGTCACATCACATTTTCATAACCCTTTGTGTTAAAATATTGTTCCCAGATTCATTTCAGCTCAAAATGTTTACAACAACTTTCATTTATATAGCGCCGGTCTCAGAGGACTTTACAATGGCGGAGCCCGAGGCCAAGCCAGTGGGAGGTGACCGTCGGCGTAGTCAAAGAGAAAGGTCTTTAGGCACGACCTGAAGATGGGGAAGGAGGGGGTGAGGTGAAGTGGTTGAGGGAGGGAGTTCCAAAGTTTTGGAGCATAGTGGCTGAAGGTACGGCCATTAATGGTGGAACGGAGGATTTGGGGGACATGGAGGAGGCTGGATCCAGTAGAGTGGAGGCAGCCGATACTGCTGTGGTGATAGAGAAGGTTAGAGAGATCGGGGCGTGCCAAGGAATGGAGGGTTTAAACACTAGTTTAGAATTATATATGCACATCATTCCAAGAACTTTATGTACCTGAACATAAGAAACGGACAGGAATACCGATCCAAAAATAGCAAAAACAGAATATTTTCTAAATGGTGAGAAACTAAGAACTGTGGAAGAGCAAAGAGATTTGGGTATCCACATACACAAATCACTAAAAACAAGCTCACAGGTACAAAAAGTTATTAAAAAGGCTAATGGGATGTTGTCCTTTATCTCGGGAGGGAGGGGGGGGGTGTGGGGCTGTAAAATAAAGGAGAGGAAATGATGCTTCAACTATATAGAGCCTCGGTCAGACCCCATCTGGAGTACTGCGGAATGGCGGAACAGGCTCAAAGGGATGAATGGCCTACTCCTGTTTTTGCTTCTAATATTTGCAGATGCCATTTATTTCAGGCAAAAGTAGTCAGTGGAGATTGATGTTCCATTCAGACTGCGTACGTGATTTATATGATCAATCTCAGATTTACTCTACTGGATTAGAGAGGAATTGTGTTTGATCAACCCATCCGCCTGATAATCTGGGCATGTTGGGCTTCTTTAATTTGCTCAAGAGAATCTTTATCCATACCGACTGCCCGCTCCCTCCGCTCAGTGAACTCTGGCCTGTTCCATGTCCCCACCCTGCCGCTCCACCATCGGCGGTCTGGCCGTCAGCCGTTCTGCCCCTACCCTTTGGAAGTTCATCCCACAGTCCCTTTGCCTCACCTTCTCTCTTGCCTCCTTCAAGGCCCATCTCAAGACACTCCTTTTCAATTGCGACTTTGGTCACCCTCCTACCCTCACCCTTCTTGCCCTCCACCCCTTCTGATCCCGACCCCCCAGCTCAGGTCCAAATCCCTGACTGTGCAGCGCCTTGCGACATCCTCCTGACATGAAAGTCGCTCTACAAATTTAATTTGTTCTTGTTGTTGATGAACGGTTTCATAAAAAAACAAATAAAATTGGGAATTAGGATAAGTCTGAATACTAAACTAGAAGTGTCCAAATTGAATGAGACAAAGTAAACAGCTTAAGTGTGATTAACTTAACAAGGTAATGTTTTAGTTCCAATTTAAGCGGATTTTAGCATTGAAATGTTTGCATTTTCCCAGAGACTCCACTCCCTGTTGACTGACAGGTTCTGTAAGTTTCCACATACTGTGAGCCTGAAAAGAAATACAAGTAAACTCCTGATAACTCGACCCTGACTTAACTTCTCACGACCACATAAGTCATCATGTGGTCAATATCCCAGCCGCATTTATTTATGTAGAATATTTTTACATATGCCTAACTCACACTCCAGATAATTTGTCACTGAGCCCTTTTCCCTTGGAGTGACAAGTTATCAGTTTATGGTATTAATAAATTGATGGTGATGAAGCTATCAGGGCCAGCGATAGTATTGTACCAGTCATATTGACCCCAAGGCAGTGAAATACAAAGACAAGCTAAAACCTAACATTACCACTGCCCTTAGCCATTTGTCTTGTACTCAAGAGATTAATGACTGGATTCAGGATGGCACGAACAGTAAAATCAGCAACTCGTTAACTACATCCCACAAACCTAAGTAATTAACTGAAATTTTACAAATGCTCTTCCAATTTATTGCTCCTTCGTCCCCCCAAAAAAAATCTACATTAAAAGTGTGTAACTTTTAATGTGTGAGACTTGGTCCATCCATTATCTGTAGGAGGCTCCAGCTCTACTATTATTATTAGCTTATTTGCTGTTCTTTCCTCAATTCCTTTCCTGAAGGGACTTGCTGAGATAAGGATCCACCAGTGTCGAGATTCCTTTGCGATCTGGTCCAAGTTCCCTTTGTATGTGTGAGCGCTGCCATTGCATTAAACAGTGGAGAGCATTTCAGCAGAGTCCTGTCCCATCCAAATCAAAAATCTGAGAATTCCATGCATCCCACCTACACGTGGAAATTTCAGAAAAAGGTTGTTGGAATAGAATACGTACTCTCTCCCTGGAAGGATGCACCCATTTTACCTAATTCCGGAAAGTTTAGACCCAAATTGGCAAGAACCAAGGTTTAGGGACCCCAGAGAGTGCTTCACATAATATGCTGTAAAGTGAATTGACGGTATATTTGTGGGTGAAACGCGGCAGCCAATTGCGCACAGCAATGTCCCACAAACAGTCGTGGATTGAAAATGACCAATTTATTATTGTTTTTGGTTTTGGAGGGATTATTATTAGGCGTGTGGCGTAAGGAAACTTGCCCAAGGTTTTGCCCTGCCTGGAATTGAACTCAGGTCTCTCGCTTGCAAGGCTCTAACCACTGAGCTACAGGATATCAAGGAAGTAACATAAATTGACAAGCATCTCCATGTTGTCCATTAATTAAGAAATTGCATCTCAGGGAGAGCTAACAGCCCAATGAGTCCTTGGTGCTTTCAGGCCATTGAACAACTACAATAAGCAGCTTTTATTTGGCTTCGTCGCATCTGGCAGAATAAATTAAATTGCATTTTTTAAAATATTTAATGTATACATGATGATCAGGGTGGAGTGGAGTGCAAGCGAGAGAGAGTACCGAAACAGAGAGCAGCACCTGCTGAGTGTGTAGCGTATTCAGATCACTCATGTGATCAATCTTTGCTTGATGTCTGGTTAAAAGATACATTTCACCAGGAAATGAATGAAATTGATCATAACCCTTGCCTTTCCTCAGCCAGTGCACTCGTAATTACACAATCACTGAGGCAAACTATGTCAGTGAACAAATTGTGCAATGACAAGAAAATAAGCCAAAAGCTTCAGTGATGTGACATGAAGATCTGGGGGAATAACATTCAGTTTTGCCTCCTTGAACCAACCTCTGAACATGGTCTTGATAACAGCAGTGGTAACCTGTTTCAGCTCTGACAAGAAATTGGTGGGTTTGATTAAATAAAATTTACTGATCGCCAGCTCCTGAGTTTTGGCTGACATTTCTGTAACAAAATCTAGAGAAGAAAATTACATCCAAGAGGAAGTGTGTTTGAAATGATGTAAGCATTAAATAGCAAGCGACATTAATCCTTTGACTGCCTTCATAGGGGAAATGAGCAAAATTAACCCTTCTAGTGTCCCACAAACAATCGTGGATTGAGTGACCAAGTTTTTTTTAAGGGATTATTACCCTTGGAAAAGCAATCTACCAATCGTCTAACAATCAGTCTTCTACTTATTGTTAGGTAAGAGGCGTGTGGGGAAAGGAAACTTGCCCAAGGTTTCACCCTACCCGGGCATCTCGTTTGTGAGGCAAGCGCACTAACCGATATACTACAGGATTCCTTAAGTCCGAAGCAATACAATGGAATAAACAACAACAAAATACAGTACCCTTCATATAGGATAGTGTCTCAGAGTGCTTAAATACCTAAGAACAAAGAATTTTGAAAGTATTTCTTGTTGTATAGCTTTTGGTTGAGAAAGACAGAATAGTTAATAAATGAAACGGCTTTGAAATAAACCGCGTGACCTAAAATAATGATGTATATGACACAATCGTCACCTCCCAGCTGCGTTCTTTCCTCTCCACCCACTCACCTTTCGACCCCCTCCAGTCGGGATTTCGTGCTGCCCACAGCACGGAAACCACCCTGGTCAAGGTCACCAATGACATCTTCACCATCTGCGACCAGGGCTCCCTCTGCCTCCTCGTTCTCCTCGACCTATCGGCCGCATTCGATACGGTCGACCACTCTATTCTACTCCACCTCTTGTCCTCCCACTTCAACCTTCAAGGCCCTGTCCTTGAGTGGTTTAGGTCGTACCTCTCCCACCGTCTTCATTTTGTCTCTGCAAACGGCTTTTCCTCCAGCTCCCGCACTGTCTCGTGCGGTGTCCCTCAGGGCTCTGTCCTCGGTCTCCTCCTTTTCACCCTCTATATGCTCTCCCTGTGGTGACATTATCCGCAGACATGGGGTTAACTTCCACATGTATGCGGATGATACCCAACTCTACCTTTCCTCTTCTACCCTCAACTCCATGACCACCGATGTCCTGACAGCTGCCTGTCCGACATCGAGTCCTGGACGAGAGACAACTTTCGTCAGCTCAACGTGCGTAAAACTGAGGCACTCCTGATTGGCTCACGTCAGCGCCTCCGCACCTCAGGCGCTGACAGCATCAGCATCCAAGGCTGCACTCTCCACCTCTCAAAGCCAGTCAGGAACCTCGGGGTTCTGTGCGACCCTGAGCTGTCCTTTCTGCCCCACATCCGCGCCACAACTTGCACTGCCTTCCACCACCTCCGGAACATCGCCAGACTACGGCACTACCTCACCCCTCACGCTGCTGAAAAACTGGTCCATGTCTTTATCACCTCAAGGCTGGACTACGGGAACTCTCTCCTCATCGGCCTTCCTGGTGCCTCCCTCCACAAGCTGCAGGTCATTCAGAACTCTGCAGCTCGTGTACTGTCCCGCACCAGGCTTCGCGACCACATCACTCCCACCCTCGCTCGCCTCCACTGGCTCCCCATCCCCCAGAGGATCGAATTCAAGATCCTCATCCTCACCTACAAGGCCATTCACGGCCTTGCTCCCTCCTACCTCTCCGACATACTATCCCCCTACCTACCTGCCCGTACCCTCCGTTCCTCTGGCTCCGGTCTGCTCCACAACCCCCGCCCCAACCGCCCTACCATCGGTGGTCGGGCCTTCAGCCTCTCAGCCCCGAGGCTCTGGAACTCTATCCCCCAGTGCCTTCGCCGCTTCCTCCCTTTCCTCCTTCAAGGCCGGTCTCAAGACCTTTCTCTTTGACCGAGCCTTCGGCTCCCCTCTCGACTCTCTACCCCCTCCTCGCTCCCTCCCTTCCCTCCCCTCACCCTGACCATGTCCCCCCTGCTCGGGTCCCGACCCAACTGTCCAGCGCCTTGGGACGTCCTCCCGACGTGAAAGGCGCTCTATAAATGCAATCTTGTTGTTGTTGTTGAAGAAGAATAAACAAATTTATTAACTTGGCAAATCTGCTCCGCGACCAGATGTTCCCAGAGGCCTTGGGTAACTATTGTCATCTCTGAATAATGAAATATTTTGTTTATATTTNAAAAAAATCTAAATTAAATTTATCTCTGCAAAAGGTGACAAGGCGATGCAGCACATCAAAGCGCAGAGTGCTGACAAAATGTGCTCAGATGTAACTAACTTCACAGTATCAGCTTTTATTAGTCTGTTTGATAAAGGGAGGTAACATGTCTTACGCATATTATATTTTAATCTTGTGCCATTTTGTATTGGGGTTAATCTTCCTTGAGAGCTCCAGCTGTAAATAGCAATAAAAAGGAAGTTAATCTCTTTTTTTTGAAAATATTGCTCTCAATGGTTGGTTCTCCATTAAACAACTCGGATTGTAGCGGGAACTCAATCTGTGTGTGTGTGTTTCTGTCTGTTGTTTCTGTGTGTGTTTCTGTCTGTGTTGTTTCTGTCTGTGTTGTTTCTGTGTGTGTGTGTTTCTGTCTGTTGTTTCTGTGTGTGTGTGTGTTTCTGTCTGTTGTTTCTGTGTGTGTGTGTGTGTGTTTCTGTCTGTTGTTTCTGTGTGTGTGTTTCTGTCTGTTGTTTCTGTGTGTGTGTTTCTGTCTGTTGTTTCTGTGTGTGTGTGTTTCTATGTTGTTTGTGTGTGTGTGTGTTTCTGTCTGTTGTTTGTGTGTGTGTGTGCTTCTGTCTGTTGTTTGTGTGTGTGTGTGTGTTTCTGTCTGTTGTTTGTGTGTGTGTTTCTGTCTGTTGTTTGTGTGTGTGTGTGTGTCTGGGTTCTGTCTGTATGTGTCTCTGTATGCGCATGTGTATGTGTCTCCATCTGTATGTGTATATATCTGTCTGTCTGTGTTAGTGTATGTGTTCCTATCAATGTGTGTGTGTCTCTGTGTGTGCATACACATGCATGAGCGTGTTACTCTCTCTCCGCACCCTCTATCCTTCTGTCACAAAGCTGCTCCTATGCCAGGCTCAGTTTAGTCAAGTGACCACACTGGTTTTATGAATTGGCACAGCTACACTTAATGAACAGTCAAATCCTCTTCACCTTCTAGGATGTATGGACTGCATCATTGTTGGAAAGTGGGTGGGAGGGCGGGGGTGATTCTTCAAACAGGCGTTGGGACTGACATTACTCTCGGGGTGCGGGGGAGGAGGGAGAGTTGAAAGGGCTTACAATTGTGGGACTTCAAAGTCCCAACATGGGGCTTGAACCCACAACCTTCTGACTCAGAGACAAGAGTGCTGCCAACTGACACTGTACAGGTGTATTGTATTGAGCTGTACAAACCAGAAATGTCCTAGGTTCAAGACTGGTTTGAATTAAGACCATTGTGAAGATAGAATGGGATCCTCAAGACAGGATTCCATTTCCTCTCTATTCCACTAAATTCTTCCTCCATTTCTCCCTCCTTCCTCTCTCTCTCCTGGAAATGTGTCACACTGTGACTAATTAATATCATGATGATAATAACATGTGGATCTATCTCTTCTTTATCCTCTGAAAACAAAGTCTCATTAACACACAAAAACTGTCTTCCCTGACAAATCTGAGAATTTCTGAAATATGAAAATGTCTTTTTGAATAATCTAGCAGTGTGAACAAAAATGAAACAAAAATAGAAATCACAGTAGTGATCACACATTTTTCCATGTGATATTTCACAAAGTACAGGCACAACAATAAATCTTAAGACACAGCACGGATATGATCACAAGAGAGGTTCAGATGAAGAAGGCCCTTTGACCCATTTGATTTCATCCTTCCAGAGTCCCCACTCAACCATCCTCCCAACACAGCATCAAACAATTTCTTATGTGAGTGCAGTGTCCTGAGCCTCATCCACCCTTCCTAGTAACGTATTGATTATATGGTGATACAATATTTAGTAAAAAGACTAAGCGCTTCTGCAATCGTTCCCAGCGATTAATCTCCCTTGGACATTATATAATGAAATAAACATTAAAACCAAGCAGCAGGGAATTAAACTGATAAATTGTCCCATTATTCACACTTGAGGTCATCATCTTTCAAAGGGCATATCTGAATCTGAGATTAGTAACTGCTCTATTTTTGCAAATCTACATTTTCAACCAAGAGGATGTCAAAGTGGATGTCAATGTTAAATCCGTAGCATGGTTTAAATATTGTAGTTTTTTTAAAATAAAAGTTACTTCTGCTTCATGTCACAGAACTAACCAAAAGAAATATGAAAATCATTTATGCAGGATCTTTCTTTCTCAAAAGATTCTTCAAATAATATTAATCCCCTGCAATGCAAGCATCGCTTGGAGTGCTGCTCCTAGTACAAATTCAGGGAGATTTGCAAGGGATATTCAAACATTTCATTTTTGCTTCACATCTGAAGTGTTTTCAATCATATCGGAATACAATTAAAGCAGCTCTTGCATGACTGATGTGTTAATTATATCAGCTCCACCTCAGCATTTTGAGACAGTTAAAGTTTCCCCTCACTAGCTCTTCATCCAGGCTTTTTTAAATGCAATGCATTTTCCGGTACTTGCCTGTACAAAAGTATAACACACAGCACCTTATCACAACCCTGAGACATCTCAAAACACTTAATAGCATTTACTATTAATTATCATGACCTGGTATTCCATAGGCAATCACAGCAGCCACATTGCACACAGCAACATCTAACAAACAGCCATGAAATGAACGACCTGTTTAATTTGGGGGGATGGTTGGACGGACACATGAGAAACTCCCCTTTTCAAATAGTGCCACAGGATATTTATCATACACCTGAACAAGGAGACTGGACCGTGCTTGTAAGTTATAGATAGAACATTTCCTATGAAGCACTTTGAGATGTCCTCCAACATGAAAAGCACAAGAGTATATGAGTGTAAATTGTATTATATTGTAACGTAGCTACTGAGGACCAACCAGGCTACAACTTAACACAGGGAGGAAAAGCAATAGTGTCCCCAAAACAGGTGAAAAATGTCATGTTGTGGAAATTTTGCATTTGCAGTTTTACACAGAAATGTTAGGTGAACACACTTCTGTATTCTTCCTCTCCAATTATTTCACGTGCTGCTTTGCTGTGATCTTATCTTATTATCTTGTTGAGCATGAATTTGTCTTTACCATCTGTAACTGATACTACATTTATATTTCTACTCAATAAACATACCATGAATAGATTGAGCTTGAGTATGCATAAATTATAGGAACAAGATAATTATATTAACTGCATCTTTTGATAAGAAAGGTTTCTTTCTCTTGCTGTCATTACAAGTTGCAGCTTTACATTTGGTTTTTAATTCCCATATATTGACCACAGAAAGCCTTGCTCTATTGCTAACAGCCACGAATTAGCAACAACATCTGTTGCTTCAGTATTTTTCCTCAGGTTACCAAGCAGTAAGTAGGAACCCGGTTGTTAGTCGATTGGCAGCTTTCTGTGGGGTAATAATACCTTCAAAAAAAAATGTGGTCACTCACTCCATGACTGCTGTGCGCAATTGGCTGCCACGTTTCACCCACAATATGCACAGTCACTACACTTTACAGTATATTTTGTGAAACACTTTAAGACATCTTGAAGACAAGATAAGGCACTATATCAAATGCCAGCATTATTATTATTATCTTTGTTCTATCTGACCTCATTACCCATGAAGAAAAATTAATTCACGAATGACAGTGGTAAACAATTGCTGCTCTACTTGTGAATGAAATATAAAATCACTGAGTTTGACTTTGTGGAATTTCACTTAATTCTTTCACTTCTGTTCAAAATACAGTCAAAACCCCTTTACAGTATATCCTTTAAAGGATGGAGCCCTGGGGTACCCTGCAGGTGACCGGGCGGGGGAGGGAAGAGAAACCATTTGTTGAAACCCTACAGAAACAAACACTTCTTCTTTAACACCCACAGGAGGCCTCCACTCAATTGTATGGACGTGGCTTGCACATGGTAAAAGATCCATTTAATTTGATTATAAGAAATGGTCTTCAAGGCATTATAGAGCAGCACAGAGTACACCACTTTCATAAAGCTTTACAAAATCCACTCGCATCCACCAATGAAACTGCTGACCTCATAACTGTTGTTATCCTTCAGGACAATGTTACTAAGAGACACGGTTTCAATAAACTGTTCTCTCAGTGATGCTTGTTGTGTGTCAATCTGGCTCAGTTAGAGCGTTCTCGCTCTGAGTCAGAAGATTGTGGGCACAAGCTCCAAGTCAGGGCTTGGAATTCACATAGTCTAGGCTAACACTCTCCAGTGCAGTGAGAAAGCTGCAATGTGGAAGGTGCCATCTCTTTCGGATGAAACGTTAAACTGATGTCCCATCCACCTATTTAGATAGACATTAAAGATCACATGGCCCATGCATTAAGTCCAATGAGTTGTCTGTGAGGTATTGAGGGATGGGACATTTGAAATAAAAAGATCTGAAGAGACCCAACAAACTGATGGAAGAAGCTTGATGGGCTGAATGGCCTCCTCTATTCCTGTTTTTCTGTGTTGCTAAATTGCTGAGCTCGGACATTCGCTCAGGAAGACATGTGACACAGAAGTTAGTTGTTTGCCCATGGGAAGGTCACCCTGGCAGACTAGCAAAACCTCTAAAGAGCAGCATTGACAGGAAGGAGCCTGGAAGCATGTTTCTCGGCTATGCTGAGTTCAGCTTTAATGTACAGCGGGCAGAGAAGATATTTTTGGCACATGTAAAAGATTCAAAAACTCAGCACAGAGCAAGGAATTGAAAGAGGAATCCATTCAGTCTCATTTCCCAGCTTTCCACCATACCCCTGCAATTTATTCCTGCAGCATATGGGTTAGAGCACTTGCCTCGCAAGCGAGAGGCTTCGGGTTTGATTCCCAGGCAGGGCGAAACCTTAGGCATGTTTCCTTACTCCTTACTCCAACCCTCTGTGTTTACCTAGCAGTAAGTAGCAACCCTTGTTAGTCGATTGGTGGATTGCTTTCTGCAGATAATAATCTTTCCAAATAAATAAATAAAATGGATGACTCATTTCATGGCTGTTTGTGGGAAACTGCTGTCCACAATTGCCCACAAAATATAGTCAATTTACTTTACAATATATTCTGTGAAGCACTTTGAGACATCTCAACAACGTGATAAGGTGCTATATCAGATTCAAGAATTATTATTAATTTGCAGCATACAAAATGTTGTAGGGTAAATTAAATAAAATTGGCACTCACTTTGTGTCTGATTGTGGGACACTGCTGTGAGCAGATGGCTCACCTACAAAATGCACATTCGCTACACTTCATAGTATACCCTGTGAAGTGCTTTAGATAAATGAGATAAACCTGATTTTATATGCCGGGCCACTGCGACAGGCAAGTCTGCACCAAATCAATAACATCCAGTAGCTAGCGAGTCAGGATACTCAAGGCACGGCCCTAAAGAAGAAAAAATCAATAAATTCAATGTATTTGTTTCGCCGACCAAAAGATTGACCACCACTGCTCGAGAGTGTGAGTTTAAGAGCTTGAGCCCAAGTCCTTCTGACTCAGAGGTGAGAATCCTGCCATCTCAGCTGGATTTACACATATTCACTGTGGAGCAAGGAAACAGGATAGGTAGCAAGGCAGTAGTAATAGCTTTTTGAAAAGAACAGAAATTTGATTTTTTTTTCCTAAGTATACGTTTTTCAAAGCAATGAGTCTAAAAAAATGGGTTTGATGCATGTCAAAGTTAAAGTAAGTAAATATATTTTAATATTAATGATAATATGAATAACCCTTTCATTTGAAATAGCACCTTATCACATTGTTAAATTGTCTCAAAGCGCTTCATAGAATATACTGTGAAGTGAATTGACTGTATATTTTGTGGGCGAAACATGGCAGCCACAGCAGTGTCCCACAAACAGTTGTGGACTGAGTAACTAAATTATTATTATTATTAATAGATTTTTTTATTTTAGAAAGAAACAAAACTGGAATAGGTATCCATTGATATGAAGCACACAGAATAGTGGATACCTTGACGTCACAACAAAGCAATAATCCAATTGAACACTTCAAATAGCATCGTACAACACTATTTCATCCGTAGATTAAATTACACCTTTAAATGTACTTGATATTACAACAACAACAATTGCATATATGTAGCACCTCAGACCGGGTAGCATCCCAGAGCGCTTATTATTTCTTCTTATAAATTTGTTCTCGTAAATAATGTATGTGGAAATCAATCTTGAGATTATGTGTTGTCATTTTCTATGAATAATATATGTGGATTTTCTTGTGTGTAAGGGGCTTCTTTTGCTTATGCAGTTAAATGTTCTATTAAAAAAAATCAAGTGTAAAATCTTATCCTCTCTCCATGGAAGCTTATAGTGTTTCATAGTGAAGTGTTCTGTTATTCACACTTCACTCTTTTATAGTCACAGCGATGACTATACAATGTTTCACGGTTCTTTGGATGGATCCAACTCAACCAATGACAACAATTTAACTCATATCTTATTAATAATAAAAACAATAATCGTTGCATTTGATACAGTGCCTTATTACATTGTTGAGATGTCTCAAAGCGCTTCTCAGAATATACTGTGATTGCCTGAATATTTTGTAGCCAAAACACGGCAGCTAATTGCACACAGCAGTGTCCCACAAACAGTCGTGGATTGATTGACCAATTTTTTAAAAAAAGTTTATTACCCCCCAAAAAATGATTCACCAATCGACTAATTATTAGGCTTGCACACACCGGGAGGATATCACAAAGTGCTTTGCTCAGCTACTAGCTTCATTTTGTCGGAGAAAAGGACGAAGGAGATTTTGAAGAAATTAATCTTGGGCAGTAATGTGATAGCCGGAAAGCACAACACAGCTAAATAAAAAGCATTCCAGATTTGCAACAGGCCAACGGCACAAAACAGGTTGGGTAACAAATCTACCAGAAACAGAGAAAGAAAGACATCAATTAATATAAAGAGTTACCACTTTGATCTCTCCCTAGAGTTTGAGTCAGCAGAAGACAGGGACACTCAGGATCCAAGCACAGAATATAAATACTATAATAGCTTTTTACTCACTATCACACATAAAGCATCTCTCTCACTCTCTGAATTTGCCCGTTTTTTGCAAAAGAAAATATAGAATCGATAGTACTGGTCAGATAGATGTAAATAGTACTGCTCTCAATTGCAAAATCAGTCTCAATGTTACAGATGTGATTTTGCAAGTTTAACAATAATGATGCCTGTGTTTAGCAAACAATTGAATTTGGTTGTCATACCCACTGCAATGCATACAATTTGTGGATAGAAATTTACTCTATTAACGCAGTATTTCAGAGCATCCAGAATGTGTCATGTCTTAAACACAATCTTTAATTATGAAGTTGGGCATTTCTGTAAGTTACTTCTAAGAACCACAGAAATAAAATGGCTTCAATGTTAAAAGTGAATTCAACAATGTGCCAATTTAAGGACTCTGTGAAAAGCCACTTTAGACCCAGGTGGAATTTCTACCCACATTGTAATGACTTACAATGAACCTATTTCTCATGTGCACATTTACTTTAAGTTAAAGTGTTAAACACAAGTGTTAAAACTGAATGTAATATGAAGAGATTGGCTAAGAAATCTTACTTAGTGGTACCACAAACTTTCCTCTAGAATGTAATCAGAGTTTCTGCCTTAGTGTAATCATTGAGGGTTGATCAATTTAAAGCCTTTTTGACTCATCCTGCTTATGAACACACACACACACAAACATACACAATTAGACCTGCTTCTGCAGATCGACTGGAAGCAGAGGAAATACAAGTTATAAACATAATAGGTTTGGAATCCACTTATCTCTCTCTGGAAGAGGATGCATGTTACAGTTTGGAAAGAGATTTTATTTCTTCCTATCCAAGCAAGTGTAAGTAAGCAATAAAAAGTTAAAGAAGATGCAAAGTATTTTAAGAGACATATGACACAAACGGGTTACAGAGAATGAGGGTGTGCCATAAGTTTTCTTCTTAATAATAGGAATCCTTGGATTTGATATAAAGCTTTATTGTTGAGACGTCTCAAAGCCCTTCAATGAAGCAAATTGTAAATTCACTTGTAAAATGAATTGACTGTATACTTTGTGGGTGAAACACAAATAATAAATTTTGCACTTGAGCTATTTTGTTAACCAAATGGGTCTTTAATTCAGTGCTATGGTGAGATGAAACACTGAAAGTTCTTCAGTTCAAATCTACACAATGCCAATGGAAATTATGGATAAACCGGGTCAATATCAGAAGTGTGTGAAGTCCTGAAATGCAACAAGGCCAGTGTATCATTGTAGGACCTGTACATAATAATAGTAATAATAATAATAATAATAATAATGATCCTTGCATTTGGTATAGCTTCTTATCAAGTTTCCCAACATGAAAGGCGCTATACAAATGTAATCTTGTTGTTATTGTTGCTTACTCCATATATCTCTGTTTACCTAGCAGTAAATAGGAACCCGGTTGTTAGTTGGTTGGCAGATTGCATTTCCGGGGGTAATAAACCCTTCAAATTTTTAAAAAATAATAATTTAGTCGCTGAATCCACGACTGATTGTGGGACACTGCTGTGCGCAATTGGCTGCCGCATTTCGCCCACAAAATATATTGTCAATAGGCTTTACAGTATATTCTGCAAAGTGCTTTGAGACAACAGCAACAACAAAGCTTGCATTTATATGGATCCCTCATGCAGGGTAGTGTCCCAGAGTGCTTGAAGACATGATAAGGTGCTATATCAAATTTAAGTATTATATTATTATCATCACGTCGTTGAGATGTCTCAAAGCGCTTCACAGAATATAGTGTAAAGTGGAGTGATTAAATTTTGTGGGCGAAATGCAGCAGATAATTGTGTACAGCATTGGCCCACAAGTGGGCATGGATTAAATGACTAAATTTTATTTTATGAATGGATTATGAGTCCAAACCAAATGAGGGATGCTCTATAAATGTCTTCAGTTCATACAGGCTGATAAACCGTTACGTTCTTTTTTATTTGTTCAGACTTTTGATTTTTTTTATCTTCCCTCACATTTGAGACCCATTTCTGAAGTGAGTCCCAAGCTTATCAGTTCTTGAGTTTAATGAAACATTTCCTGACCACGTCAATCCAATACTGATATCAGCTCTGGGAGCAGGATTTCTTCCCGCTCGGTTCCTGTTAACCCTGCATGTCAAAGCCCTGATGGCCAGGGTGGTCCTAGTTGGACTATTCTTAACTGCTGTTCTGGTTAGCTTCACCTTAATATTAAACCGCAGAGAGAGAGAATGATAATCTTCTAAATGAATAGGACGTTAAAATATTCCATCATTTTATTGTATTTAACTTACACATTTTAACTCTATATAATTTAACTTGGAATTTTAACCCGATATACATATGGTACTTACACATCTCATTATGAAACAATAGTGCATTCAGGAATGTATCCCAATAATCGATTGCACATCACATTATATCATGGTAACCTTGTTGTGTACATCTCACCACAAATTGAACCTTTCAGCGAGGAAGCTTCCTGGTTGTCAATATCAGTCCCAGCACGAATCATTGAAAAAAAATGCTACTCACATGTCATTAAATCAAATTTAATTTCATGGTTAAAAATAGCACTATATTATGTCATAAAACATAACTGAGTGTGGATGGCAGGAAGGTGGGTTAATAACAGTGAAATTAATAATAATAATCCTTGCATTTGATACAGCGCTTTTCACGTCTTCTAGACGTCTCAAAGCGCTTCACAGAGTAGACTGTAAAGTGAACTGACTGTATATTTATGGGTTAAATGTGGCAGCCAATTGCACGCAGCAGTGTCCCACAAACAGTCGTGGATTGAAATGACCAATTTATTATTTTTTATTTTTGAGGATTATTATCAGGCGTGTGGAGTAAGGAAACTTGCCCAAGGTTTCACCCTGCCGGGAATCGAAACTGACTTGACATCATCTCATGGTTTAAATTACAATAAGCCGCTAGATCTGGACTTGCATGTTATATGTCAGCAGAACACATCAAAGAGGTTACCTTGTCTAACTACTTCACAGATATTGTGTTGCTTACAATTATTAGTTTGTTAGCTTTGCTATGCTCCAGTTTGGGGTAAAATACCATCACACATTATAATCTCCAGATGTTCAGTAAATTATTTTATTAAGTGGCTGTTTTTGAGAGAATTATCACTCCAAATAAAACCGCAAAGTTTTAGGTCAATACCAACATTATTTTATTCCAGTCACTAAAAACAGTCACTGAATGTCGCACTAATTATTGTTGGAGGTTGGAGATGTTTTGAGAGATAAAAATGCTAGTTTTTGCTTTATTTCCTAAGGTTAAATATTGTGTTCTACACTAGGTGTTACTCTGATAACCCTGCGGACAAAATACCATAAAGACACAACTCTATTCACAAAAAATATATATTCAATATATTCCTGAGCTAGAGTACAAAGATTATTTTTAAGGTACGCCATTAAATTAACTAAGTGAAATACGCATGATAATTGATAAATATCAACAGTGTTAATAAAGATTAGTCTTAGATCACTTTAAAATCAACTTGGAAAATAAACGTTATGACATATATGACATATTAAATATATTATATATTATGACATACACATACAAAGTGAAAAATGATTCCAATTCTCCAGTACTTTATATACTCCTTAATGTTTCTTAAACTTTCTTTTCAAATTGCAATCACAATATGTAATGTAGTTCTGACTCCATTGAAGATGTTGAGCTATGTTTCATTTGTGCCAAAACATGTTATATAAAGCCTTCCGTTAGTGATATTTCCACCTCTGGGCCAGAAGGTTGTGGGAATGTTGGGAATCGAGTCATAGACTATCCTTGCCAGTGCAGTATTGGGTGCATATAAATGCAAGTTGTTGTGTTGTTATTCTTTTAATAGTAAACAAGGATGGCATTTTCATTTAAAAAGACTGGCATTAGAGGAATTAATGAAACCCTCAGCATGAAAATGCTGAATTAACACATAGGGGGGATTGCATGAAACTGCCTGTGTCAGTCAGGAGCTCTGTTATTTCAGCTAGTGAGCTGATCATTGTAATGATCATCAATTTCTCTTCTGTCCTGCTCCCCACTCCCCTTTACTCAATATCCAACCCGATCTCTGTAAAATTCTCTGAGATGCTATCTGCATGAAGGGCACTGGCGAAATAAATTCCAATTATTATTGTTGATGTTGATCTTCAACCCATTTCTCTGAGAATCTCACACACTGAATTAAAAAATCAATAACAACAAGAAACAGATGGATGTTGATATCAGAATCTCTCCCACCTCTCAGTAAATACTCCTTTCCAAAACCAAAAATGTTACATTCATCATCATTTGTTTTTGTTATTCTGTTGAAGTTTTTCAATAACATATAAAACAATGAGATCTGTGGTGAAGTGGGAGTCTTTGATACTGATGTTGTTGTGAAGCTGAATATCATCAGAGACACTGCACAGCAATTAACCTAGAGAAGTTTAATTTAAGCTGCATGTATTAATGATGTTTTTACATGGTCAAGTTTAATAATTTTCCTATGATTAAAACTCCCCTGATGATCTGGTGAAATGCCTTTAGGGCGTAAGAGGGAGAGATTAGAGAAGAACTGGCTGCAAAAAAATTCCACATTAGTTTTTAAAGAAAACTGGATGGAGACAAAAACAAACAACTTTAAATAATGATAATTATTAGGAACCAATTCTCTTTCTGTTTAATGCTTTGAGTGCTGCCAATGAGTTTAATGATGGATTCATGATTTCTCTGTGTTTGGAGAAAGGCTAGCACATTGACTTGTATTTCCTATTTCATACATAACGTTCACATCAATAATCAACCTAAAGCCATACGTCAAGGCAACCTGTACACTAACTGAAATACGTTACATAAAATACAATTAGGAGGGAAGGATTAAAAAATATTTTACAGGTCCTGTACCATATCAAAAAGAGCTTTGCAGGTATTTACTGTGAAGTGTAGTGACTGTATTAGTTGGCAAACCAGAAGACATGTGCCAATTTGTCCCCACTTTGCAGAACTGTATCTTGGGAGTCCCTCCAACTCGCTCCCTCCCTCAACTTGTTCAAGATCCATCTCTTTGACCACTCTTTCAGTCATCTTTCTCTCTCCCCGCACCCCACCCCTAGTTCGGATGCCAAGCTAGGATTGTTAAACGCCCTAGGATGTCCTCCCAACCTGAAAGATGCTATATAAATGTAAATTTGTATTGTATTGTAGCAGCTAGGCCCCTTAAACAGCCATGAGGTGAGCACTGAACCAATATTGAAACTTGTTTACCACCACTAATAGAACAGAGATACACCAGGGAGAAAACATATACAGTATAGTTTTCAATCAAACTGAGAAAAACAGGGAAGAAAACAGAATTGAAGGGAAATGGGACGAGACAAGCACAGGTAAAGTATTTTGAATGTTTTTGTTTTTAATTATTATATGTGTTTCAACATTTAAATTTTAACTGTCTCTGGTTAATATTACCGTAATAAAACAGCCCTGTTTTTTGGAGTGTTTTTGTTATTTTAATAATGTTTCTTCAGCAACATGTTTTGTGAGCTGACAGTATACACAACAGGGCAGACAATAGATAGACATTTCCATTGACCTGCCCACTCTTGTTATTTGTACTTCCCTTCCCCCTACAATCACTTCTCCGTTCACCTTCTCAACAAATTAAAAATAATCTTTGCACTTGATAAAGCGCCTTCTCATGTCATTAACACGTCTCGAAGCGTTTCACAGAATATACTGTAAAATGAATTGACTATATTTTGTGGGTGAAATGCGGCAGCCAATTGCGCACAGCAATGCCCCACAAACAACTGTGGATTGAATGACCAAATTATTATATATTCCTTTTTTAAGGGATTATTACCTCCAAAAAAGTGATCCAACAATTAGGTTGTTAGTTATTGCTGGGTAAACAAAGGCGTGTGGAATAAGGGAACTTGGCTAAGGTATTGATCGACCCAGGAATCAAACCCAGGTCCTCTTGCTTGCAAAGCGAGTGCTCTAAACCATTACATTACAGGACTCCACTTTAAAATCCGATTTAAAAAAAGCAAAATTAGAAGAAAATCTAAATTCTTTGCATCTAGTACCAAACTTGGGAGCCTGAACTCTTAAAGCACATTAATCTCATCATAAAGTTGTCATTCTATCCAGGAATTCTCTCAATTAACATTGTACACTTCCATTTAAGTCTGTAAAACATTGGTGTAGTTGTACTTTTTTTAAAAAAAGTAGTTAATTTTTCTTAACTTGTTTGTAAATTTGTTACCAGGGTGGATCATCAGAACCCATTAGTTTAGATGTTATGTATCCAGTAACAGTAAAACTCTCATATGTCTGATCTGTATAAACCATATAATCACCTAAGTCTCAGATGCCCAAGTCCCTTTCAACAGTTTCTATTCTATGCAAGTTTGACATAATTCATAATTTACATAAGTCATATTAAATGTATGGTCCCAACTGATATAATTTATGTGAGGTTTACTGTATATAAGTAGTTACTGCACACTACTGAAACTATGAGTGGTACAAGTGACTTTCTTAAAAGAAAGAACATCACATGGAAAGAGAGTCAGTGAAGTAAACTTCTTTTAAACCTTATTACTAAAATCTGACCGATTTTAATTCATTTAACTGACAGGTATCCAATGCAGACAATCAATCTTACGCATTAATTCTTAAGATGTTATTGGCATGACAGTCTACAAAACCAAGTACATCATCTCCTCTGGGCTAAAAAACACACTAACTAAAAAAACCTTAAAACAGTTCCTTCAACCACAGTAAATCCCCGGTGCTTACTTGGAAAGAAACAAAAACATTAAAAATCTAAGACATTCACTTTAGCAGCAACACTGTCAATTTCCACTGTAAAAATTATCGGAACTGAACATTTAATTACAGGATATTCAGTAATACATTCACTATCGGTATCTAGATTGGTCAGTCCCTTATTGGTACAGTATATAAGTCTCTGGTATGAACCGTGAGCATTCACTCTTGAGTTTCTGTTCCATATCTGTCTCTTGAATAACAGGGCACTCGCTCGCACAGTAATTGCCAATTCAGGTTAGTACGGCACAGGCACACAGTGACATTTGAGGTAAAGCAAAATAAAAATAATACCTAACACAGAAAACAGTTCCCAAGCTTTCCAAACATGTGCAAAGTACTGTACAATAAACAGTATGCAATTAACTCTTTCGATGCCTCGTTATTTTTTCTCCTTTTTTCTTCTTTCTTCTTCTCAATGCTGATTTAGGCAAAGGAAGGGAATAAAGGGATGAGAGAATAAAATAAATTTGGGGGTGAGTGAAAGGATTAGATTAGGTTAATCAAACGCCATGAACAGTCAGCCCCTGTATTCGGTGGCATTAAGTCAACCGTGTTTCTTAACATGATGGGTAATGAATCAGCACATAATACAACCCACGTTACACAACGCTGTTAGTTAGTTTACTTCTCAACAGAACAATAAGGGGGAAATGTCTTTACAAGTCTGACAACATCAGTGCCTCCACAAGTTGGAAGTAATTGTAATGGAAAACAATCTAAAGCACTGCATATGCTCACATTTAGTGTACACCGCATTACAGTTTCTAAGTCATACAATAACGTGCTCTAAGCTGTTATAAATAGTAATGCTGCAAGAACAGTCTTTCAAGCTTAGGAAATGAATATTAGAACCAACTCACTGGCCTTTTTCAATCAGATTCCTTCCTGGATGGAATCTCAAGTCCTGTGTCTTTAGTAGACAATTCAGTACAACACAGCAGGTCACTGCTTGGGAAAAGGTTATTATCAGACTCTTTCTGTTTCCAACCCAAACCAGAAACTAAATGTGGGCACTGCCCCTATTCCTATCAACTCACTTGTTTTATCCTCCTTAGCTGTGAGGGTTAACATATTTCGGGTCCTTTTATAACAACTGTTTTTGCCTTTGCCAGTTGATAAGGAATTTCTTAGCTAATTGATGAGTAAAATTGAGTGAATTATCACTTGGAAAAACAGTATTCTAGAACTTCCACTTGTTAGAAATCAGATGGATTGATTTATAATCTGCCTCAAAAGCGTCAGTAGTAAATAATTTGCATGATTATTACTCTATAGATTTCAGCCTGTGCGTGTATATGGCCTGTCATGATCACATATTCATATTTTATAGTTTCTGTCACAAAGTAAAATTGTGTGATCAGTGGGCAGCTTTAAAGGCGAAACCATCTGCTCAGAGGAAACTGTTTAATGTGTGTTATTCTCCTGAAATCAGGTATTGCACTGTGTGTGGAGTCAAGCAGTTTGCTTCCAAGAAAATGCATGATTTTTGTTTTATAACTTCTAACAACTGAGGGAAAAATTGTAGGCTGTCTGTTAGGGAATATAGGGGTGGAAGGAACCGGAGTTAAGAGTTTTGATGAAACAGTAGCCAGCGTTAGAGCAACATTTCCCCTATAATAACATGAGAAGATATCAAGTGTTGTGTGTTGTATTAGGACCAGTATCTTATCTTCTCTCTCTGTCTCTTTCTATGTGTCTCGCTTAATCTAAAGCAACATTTCCCCTATATATATATATTAACATAAGAAGATGTCAAGTGTTGTGTTGCCCATTCTGAGTAATAGGAGTAATTTTTTCCAATGACACGTCCGCCTCGCAGTCTGTATTATAGCCAGACTGGAGACTCACAGCCCCGTGTAGGGAGGCTGGCGAGAGTTTTCGCGGGCAGCAGTGGTGCGGGTCAGGAGCATTGCCCGCCTCGCAAGACACCGGATGCGGAATCAGGTAGACACAATTGCCGAGTACTTGCTGTTGCTGCTGTCCCGAGGGCTCAGGGTTACAACCAGTCACACCATTGTTGTGGATAGTTACAGTTTCCACCGCGTTGCCTGAACACAGCCTGTGACAGCCCAGCAAGGTGGAGAAAGCCTTGCGGAAGTCCGCGTTGAAGGCGTAGATGATGGGATTGAGCGAGGAATTGGCCCACCCGAACCATACAAAGATATCAAATGTGGTGTCACTAATGCAAGGCAACTGGTCCTTGGTGCTGACTCTCCCTGGGTGCTCACAAAAGGGCACAATGCAATTGAGGATGAAAAAGGGCAGCCAACAGCATACAAAGACCCCCATGATCACCGACAATGTCTTGAGGACTTTGGTCTCTCTCTTGAAGGACATCTTGAAAGAGCTCTCTGACTGCTGCTGTTGTTGTTGTTGTTGCCCATCCAGGCTGCCGCTCTCACAGCTGGTCTGGCAGTTCTTGGCATGTACGGCAGCCCTCTCTAATGCCGAGATGCGCCTGATCTGCTTCTGGGCAATGCGGTAGATCCTGGTGTAGGTGACCAGCATGATAGCCACTGGGATGTAGAAGCTGATCAGAGAGGATGAGATAGCATAGGTCCTATTCAGACTAGAGTCACAGTTGTCCACTCTGCCCTGACCCTGGTAGCTGACATTGTAATCCAGTAATGTGGAGGTGGCCTTAGCCTTGTGCCAGTCTAGCTGAACTGGGATGAAGGAGATCAGAACTGAGAGGGTCCAAGCCACACCAATCATAATGAAAGCCACTTTGGGGGTCATTTTGCGCTCGTAACGAAAGGGGCTGGAGATGGCCCAGTATCTGTCTACGCTGATGACACACAGGTTGAGGATGGACGCTGTGGAACACATGATGTCGAAGGCCACCCAGATGGTACAGAAAGAGCCAAAGGGCCAATAACCAGCCACCCCACTCACCGCTTTCCAGGGCATGACCAACACTGCAACTAAGAGGTCAGACACGGCCAAGGAGATCACGAAAAAGTTGGTGACTTTGGACCTGAGATGGCGGAATCTGACCACAGCCACACAGACCAGGGTGTTGCCCAACAAGGTGGAGAGGATCAGCAGAGAGAGGAAGCAAGCTGTGAGGATGCGAAAGGAAGAGTCCTTGTCTTTTGTCGTCACAGATCTCCCATCCATAGTGGTGGTGATGATGGTAGTGTTGAGTCTCATTATTGCTCCCTTGAGTCAGGCTCCATCTACCAGGTCTCCATCCTCATCCCAGCCACACACACACACACACACACACACACACACAGACACACACACACAGACACACACACAGACACACGGTGGTGGGGGAGAGGCGATCAGAAATTGCTCAGAAAAGTCTTTGACTTGAGGGTGTAAAATTGTGGACAATTCATCAATTCAATGCTGATTTGGAAGCTGTTTTTTCTGCATTTTTTGTTATTGTTATTAATAATAATAATCATTGCATTTTCATGTGGTACCTTTATCACGTTATCAAAACGCCAAAGTGTTCCACAGCGATTAGAGAGTCCTTGAATTGAGAGGGTTTTTCTTTCCTTATTTTTCATAGCTCCATCATCACCACCACCACCAACACCAACAAGAAGAAGAAGAAGAAGCCAAAAACGAGGGAGAAAGGGTCCTACCTTCAAACCATGTCCGAGATCCCTGGCTCGGATTTTGCTACCCCAAAAAAACGCACAAATATACACAGTAACCGTTTCCAGCTCTGATCATAATTCTAACACTATATACAGTGTCGAGTCCCGACCAAAACAAACAGCGAGTTGGAGGGAAAGTATAAACTGATATGGATTGGTCTCACTCGGTTGTAGAGGATTTCAGAAATTCTTCAGGGGATGAACACGAGCTGACAGCCCTCTCTGCTCACACACAGATCCTGTAGCAGTAACAATAATAATAGGTTATCGATTCTCCCCAAAGAGACTGTCCACATTTATCGCTCCTCTCTCGTGTCCGCCGGAGCGCGGGTCCACCTCCCACTGTCCGCTTCCCGATGTCCATCTCTCCCTCGGTTTGGGCGTCAGATAACGTCAGATACTCGGCGCCCATCACACTCTGACGTCCCTTTTATATAAAAGGAGTTATAAATAGAGATCGAATGAAAATATATTGTCATTGTGACACAACCCCCACAAAGCTCCTTCCCGATTCCTCTCCAGACACACACAAATATCCTATTTGTTTCATTCGCATAATAATAATAATTAATGTTCCCATTACATCCTCTCGATCATTGGTAAAATTCAAGCAGTTACAGTGCGGGACTTCTTTGTGTATGTTTTAAGGATTTAAAATAATTGCAACTCGTTATCCGTATCCATTGGGAGTATCCACACTATATGCCACGGTTTTGCGGATGGAGAGTCAGGACTGTGGGCGGTTTTCTTTCTCTAAGCGATTTAGGTTAAATCTCCAACTGGGGCTCTGCAAACACATCAGCACTCACACAAGGAACTGCATCCACTCTCGTCCACTGTGAAGCTCACCATCGCCTGTCACTGCCGGACATCCGAACCGGGCACCAGAAAGGAAATTGTACGTTTCGATTTGCTCAGAGGTGTGATCCCACAGAGCTTTACAGTGTCCATCGTATTTACTTTGCTCGAGTCAGAGAAACCATCCACTGCACACAGGGGAGTTCTGTGTTAATAACTGCAAAGTGCGTTGACTTCCAGACCCACAATAAACATTGGAGAGTAACACCGCTCTCCCGGTAAGTGCAGTGTCTCAGACAGACAGCCTTCTCTCGCTCAGCTAAGACGGCAGCTCTAATGCTCTTGTTGTCATTTACAGAGTGAGTGACTGTCACTCACACCGTCTCGCTGACCTATGGGTCTGTTTGCTCCCACTCTGAGGGTCTGTCTTAATGACTGACGACCACTCGGGATGGTGTGTATCCTGCGCCACCCTGTGGAGCACAGCCACCACACTCACCACCCAAAGATGCACTCAAATCTCCTAGAAATGTTCCCCTGGTCTGAGCTTGCAAACCCATTTGGTCTTAAAATGTTATGATCATGCAGAATTGTGGAACATTCTTACCCCAGATTTTTCGATTTTAAAAAAGTTATTCTTCCATAACGCCATCTCAATCAGCTCCTTCATCCAAGACCGTCAAACTCCGCTTCCTTGACGGCAAACAACGAAAAACATCTTGGATGTACTGTACTATTAGGACCATAAGAAAGAATGGAGCAAGAAAAGGCCTTTCATCCCACCAAGTCTACCCAGTACACAAATACAGTAAAAATTTACCTAATGCTACATTTCGCTCACCTACCTATTCCATCTCTGAGGGTAAGTGCTACAAAATAATTCCTTGAGCCTCAAAAAGTGCCAGTAATAATTACATAACAATGATACTCCTTGCATTTGATATAGTTCCTTATCACATCGCTGAATAATCCAGAGCTCTGCAGCCCGTGTCCTCTCCCGTACCAAACTCCGTGACCCCATCTCCCCCACTCTCACCCAACTCCACTGGCTCCTTATCCTTCAGAGGATCCAGTTCAAGATCCTGGTCCTCACCTACAAAGCCCTCCATGGCCTTGCCCCACTCTACCTCTGCAACCTCCTAACCCCCTACCAACCCGCCTGTTCCCTCCACTCAGCCGGCTCCGGCCTGCTCCACGTCCCCTGACCCACCCGCCCCACCATTGGCGGGAGAGCCTTCAGCCACTCTGTCCCCAACCTCTGAAATTCCATCCCCCAGTCACTCCGCCTCGCCCCCTCCTTAGCCTCCTTCAAGTCCCACCTCAAGACCCTCCTCTTCGACCATTGCCCTCGGCCACCCCCCTTCCCCTCCTCTTCCCTCCCTTACCCCCCCAACCCCAGCTCGGGTCTGAAATGCTGTACTCTGTCCAGCGCTTTGGGATGTCCTCCCGACGTGAAAGGTGCTGTGCAAATGTAATCTTGTTGTTGTTGTTGATGAAACATCTCAAAGCGCTTCATAGCAGATACTGTAAATTGACTGTATATATCATATATATATATCATGTTGCTAAAAAAATTTCTAAATATTCCTTCACATTCAAGTTTCCACTATTCCTTTCATTCCACAGACTACATTTTCTGCACTCTACTTAGCAATACAGTACCAGCCAAGCTCTGTGGGGGCCTAAGTTCATGTTTAATCTGCACCTATTCCTAGGCTGTAACCGTCAACTCTGTTCTCAAGCAGACACTGAGCTAATTATTTTTGAGGATTAAATTAACACAGCATGAATTGTTTTTTTTAAGTACAATCCACATATTGACTGCTTTGTGGTCTCATCCGCCGTATTTTCAGCTTAAATTCTGTCCTCTCAATGTCAAAGTCTGCTTACAATTACATAAACTCATTGCTTTAGAAGACATCGATCATGGCATTTCAATCTTTATTTTTCAATACTGTGACATTTATTTCTGCTCTCCTCACATCCCTAAATCCTCAACATCATCTTTGTTGCTCTTTTCTGTTCCCCCATTCAATGCTGTTCGTGGGATAATTGTTGTGTGCAAATTGGCTGCCATGTTCACCTACAAAATACACGGTCCCTATACTTTACAGTATATCCTTTGAAACGTTCTGAGACAACCTCTTGGCCTAAAAGGCACTATATCAGCAACAACAACAACAACAAAGTTACATTTGTATAGCAACTTTCACTTTGGGAGGACATCCCAAGGTGCTGGACAGTCAGTGTTTCGGAGCCGAGCTGAGGGTCAGGATTGGGGATGGTGGAGGGCAGGGGAGGATGGAGGGTGATTGAAGGCACGGTCAAAGAGGAGGGTTTTGAGATGGATCTTGAAGGAGGCAAAGCAGGGGGCGAGGCATCAAATGCAAGGATTATTATCAATCACCTAGGTTTAATATCATCAGAACATTTTCTAATATTATTAATCTCTTCTAAGTCATTAAGGAACAGCAGAGAACCCAGAATGGAAGTCACGATCTAATTCAGGTCATTTCAGTTTTTCAATCACTTCAGATCCCATTTAGAATTACTAAACTTGGCTAACTTACTAAGTAATAGTTGTAAACGTTCCAATTAGAGCCATTTCAGTCTCTTAATTATTGATCTTCAGTTGTTGTCAAAAGAACAGCAGTTTGTTGATTATTTTTTATGCTAACTTCAGAGAAAGCATTTTTCTTTTGGTTAGCCATGTGTCTGATACATGCAGATACCCATCACCATTGCTTACGAGTATCCAAACCAAACTGAGAATTCTATGTATCCCACCTACACAAGGAAATCCTAGAGATCACTTTTTGGAATGGAATGTACACTCTCTCCATAGAGGGACGTATCCTGCTTACCCAATTCCGAAAAGTATTAGGTGCAGGTTGGCAGGAGCCAAGGCTTTCTTTTGCATAACATAGAGATTAAGCATTGTAAGAAGCTGGACAGGTATCTGGAAGGATGGAATTAAATTGGTCTTCTTCATTTGAATTTCTTTGGGGATTTTATTTTATTTGCTTGTAAAATCCAAACTTTTTATAATTTATTTCCCATTTAACAGGCAAATCATACAGAGGGCCTATGCAATCTCTGCTGTATACACAGAGCATCGTAAATAAACCAGGGTGAAATGTCTCTTGCCAAATCGTTTTAGCAACTTTACGAATGTAAATAAGGTTAAAATAAAAATGGAAAATTATAATGAGAAAATAAGTACACGCTGTCAAAGTCTTCACATTTAATGGCAAGAAAAATCTATCAGCATAAGGAGGAAGGTGATAAAACTCTCCTGCCGCTAAATGCAATAACTTTGATGATTCCAAGACCTGTGTAAGTGTAGCAACTTTGATGATGTACATTTAGAATGGGAAGTGATTAAATCGCTTAACCCCAAAATGAATTTCATCTCCTTCCCCAATGTTTCGTAATGTAAATTTCATGCAACAAATGGCTGTGGAATGAATTTCAACATCCATGAAATTATGCTGAAATCAGGTCAGTTCCTTTACATAAAATTGTGTTTCAAATTCACTCACATATTGATCAATTTAAATGAAGTTGGGAAGCAAGATAGATTTATGAGGGGACTCAAGAAATTATAAAATCTCATTCCAATCCTTCTCCAACCACTCATCCCAGAACAAGAGATTGGAATAAGTGCAGAATACTGGGTAATAACTGGAGAGAGGCTATTTATTCAAAACATCTGATCAAGATGTAGATTTAACAAAGTCTCAAGAGGGGTTTAATTTCAATGCACCTTTTGTGAAATGTAATGGTTACTTCTTAAGGTCAACTCCGTATCTGATATGCATGTAAGAAGTGAGAATTTAATCAATTTTAATGGATCATTTTTGGCACTGAGATTTATACATTTGGATGTAAAAACAATCAAAATAATTGATTCTTTTCCATCATCTTATCAGCTCCAGAGATAATTTTTATTACAGATCATGGATTAATATTTTTTTAAATTTGCTCAGAAAAAGTAAAAGATAAAATTATCATCACTTTTATTATCACAGGCAATAAACTTTGCAATTTACAATTATTTTAAAAGGTAAACTCTACTTATTTTAGCCAGATTTAACTCTCAGAGTTGGCTTAGTTGTTGATGTGCTAATACACAAGCTATAATTTAATGTGTGTAATACACAGCTGAAGTAATTTTCATAAGAGCAGTATTATCACCAATGTTGTGGATGACAAGTGCAGAGAATACATAACAGCATTATCTTATACACAGTAATTCCAGAAAATATGTAACGGTGGGTATTCTGAAGGGATGAGATCAGATGGACCGAAGGGCCTTCTTCATCCAAACCTCTCTTGCCATCTTGTGTAGAAAAAGCAACAAGGAGACAAGGTTAGAAAGAGGCGATTTCATAGAATCATAGAATCATAGAATCATAGAATCATAGAATCATAGAATCATAGAATCATAGAATCATAGAATCATAGAATCATAGAATCGTACAGCACAAAAAGAGGCCATTCGGCCCATCGAGTCTGCACCCTCACTTTGAAAAGAGCAATGTAATGTCAATCCCACTCCCCAGCCCTTTCCCCTTAACCCTGCAAACCCATCCTCCTCAAATACCCGTCCACTGCGTTTTTAAAAGTTGTTATCGAATCGGCCTCGACCACCCTTTCAGACAATTCCAGATTCGAACAATTCGCTGCGTGAAAAAATTTCTTCTCACCTCCCCTCTGCTTCTTTTAGATACTATTTTGAATCTGTGACCTCGAGTCACCGACACACCCACCAGTGGAAACAGTTTTTCCCTTTCTGACCTATCAAATCCCCTCATGATTTTGAAGACCTCTATTAGGTTTCCTCGTAACCTTCTCTGCTCCAATGAGAATAATCCTCACCTCTCTAGCCTTTCTTCATAATCAAGGTCCCTCATTCCTGGTACCATTTGCATATCATGGACACCAACATGTCCATTATATTTTCTCCATTGATGATTTGTGCTATTCCATGGTAGGTGGAGGATACAATATTTTAAAGCAAAACTCTACCAAAATAAATAATCTTCCATTCCAGCTACATGTAGAAAAGAGAGTTATGTTGAATACAAATGATATGCTAATAATTAAAATCTCTTACACACATAAGCAGTGAAAGATCCTTTCATTCTAATTAAACAAGACGGTTTCACTCTCGAATAGTAAGAGTTCTTGCATTTGATACAGTGCCTTGTTTAATAAAATTTATAGCGCCTTTCTTATCTGGAGGAATCGTAAGGATGGCTCAAAGCACTTTACAAAACTGACTGGAACAAACAGCTGCACTGGAGTGTGGGGGATGACAGTAATCAACAGTGTGGTCAAAGTCTTCAGGCTAGGTTTAAACGTGGGGAGAGAGGGAGTCTTATCACGTTGTGGAAATGCTTTAAAGCATTTGCTATTGATTGTTGTGTACTTTGTAATTTGATGGAGAGTTAAAAACAGCTGCAGATAAGGTACAAACTGTTCTTTCCAGATGTTCAGATTCATTTTTATTAAGAATGTTGTTTCTAATTTATTGCTGTGCTGAATATTTGTTTGTTGATATTAATTGTCATGAACCATATTTTAAAAATTATCCCAGACTCTGAATGTGATTGAAGATGATTCTCACTGGGGCCTTTGTTCTTACTAATAGGATGCAAATAAGCTGTCAGAAAAATCAACCATTCAGTGAAAGAACAATTCAATATGATTCATTTCTTTTAAATCAATCTCTTAGTAAAACGTTCATTTCCTTATACCAAACAGTCCTGCAGTGTTACTCTACTTAATCTGAAAATGTGCAAACATGAAAAATAATTGAGAATTTATTTTTCTCTTGTAATGTATTAATGCATAATGGGATAATGCATAATGGAATGGATATTTTACTAAGTAAAGTATCCATTTAAAGATCCTTTAAACCCCTGGTGTGGAACTGAGTCATACTGATGAGGAAGCTCCCAGTTTCAATTGGTCTTTGTTGGGTTAGCCGATAACAACAACTTGCATTTATATATCCTGCCCCTCAAACAGGATAGCGTCCCACAGCACTTAAAGTGGTATAATCTCTGGCTGAAATCAGCATTAACATTTTCTGCATCTCTGTACTGGGGTATGGAAAAATAAATCACTTGTGATTTCCATTCATTGCCACTGTGTAATGAATGAATGCCTGTCCATCACAGACAAAGCCACCTCTGACCATTTCCTCATTTCTCACTCCTGCTGCATCCCTCCCTCTCCTTTCCTCTCCTCTCCTCTCCTCCCACATATCCCTCCCCTCTTCCAAGCATATTTTTCTGACCTTGGAAAAAGCTTCCATCCAAGTCCTCACAAACACCCTCTCTGCCTTGGATTGCTTCTCCTTCAGACCTTCCACCCGTAGGGATCCTGATGCAGCCATCGAGCTGCTAAACGATCACATTTCTGCAACCTTCAACTCCCTTGTCCCCTGAAATCCAGGGTTGTCTCCAAATCTACCCGCTCCCCCTGGTATTATAGTCACCTCCGCTCCCTCAAAACTAAAACCCAGACGTTCAAGCGCAGATAGCAGAAATCCGGCCTCACAATCCACCGCCAGCTGTGGCTTGAGGGTCTCTGCAACTATCGCCTCTCCCTCTCGCAAAACCATTTTGGAGGCCAAAAACAGCCCTAAGGCACTGTTCACCACCATTCATCACCCCCCCACGCACCCCCACAAGCTGCCTCAATCCTCACTTCTAACTGCCCTTAAGATTCCATTTATAGAGCGCCTTTCACGTCGGGAGGATGTCCCGACCACTCGCCTCCTCAAAAAACTCACCCTTGACACTTCCAACCTCACAAATTACCAACCCATTTCCAGCCTGCCCTACCTTGCCAAAGCACTGGAACCCGTTGTCGCTAACCAGCTTTGCTCTCACCTCTCCCTCCACTCCCTCCTCGAGCCCCTCCAGTCTGGTTTCCGTCCTGCCCACAGCACAGAAACGCCACTTGTTCAGGTCACAAATGACATCCTCTCTCTCTGTGACCAGGGCTCCCTCTGCCTCCTTGTCCTCATAGACCTCTCTGCTGCATTCGACACAGTCAACAACACCATCCTCATCCACCTCAGTGGGACCCCACTATCCTTCGAGTCTTACCTAAGAAACTGCCTTCACTTTATCTCCTCAAATGGTTACTCCTCCTGCCCCCACCCGGTCACCTGTGGTGTAGCCCAGGTCTCCATCCTCTGTCAGACTAACCGAACTAGTGCGCAACCTAGCCGTCAGGTTTGACCCATAGCTGTCTTTCCTTCCCCACATCCTGTCCCCAATCAGGACCTCCTTCTTCCACCTCTGCCACATTGCCCACCTCCAACCAGACCTTACCCCAGACGCAGCTGAAACACTTGTCCATGCATTTGTCACTTCCTGATTGGACTTCTCAAATGCCCTCTTTGCAAGTCTCCCCAGCTCCACCATGCACAGGATCCAATTGATCCAAAACTCCGTCGCCCACAAACTCACCCATATTAAACTCTGTACTCCCATCGCACTAGTTCTAGCCAAGCTCCAGTGGGTCAATTTCAAGATCATCACGCTTGTGTTCAAATCCCTTCATGTCCTGGCAACTCCCTACCTCTCCGACCTGCTTACCCCACAACCCGCTGTTTCCGCTTGACTGGTTCCAGCCTTCTGCATGTACCTTGTGCCCTCCGTTCCACCATTGGTGGCCGTGCTTTCAGCCACTATGCTCCGAAACTCAGGAACACACTTACTCTGTCCCTCCGCCTTGCCCCTTCCTTCCCGATTTTCAAGTGATGCCTGAAGACCTCCCTGTTCGACCATGCCTATGGTCACCTCCTGCTCCCCCCAGCTCAGAGTCGTGTGCTGTCGAGCACTCTGGGGTATGCTACCCTGCGTGAGGGGCCCTATATAAATGCAAGTTGTTGTTGATTGCTACTGGAATGCGAATGTCCACATGTGCAGATATGAGGTAAGGCTGGATCATCTTTTCTATGATTTCTTCACTCTTTAAAACCATGCTCACAGTCACTGTTTTGGCTCACACATTGAAGAATGGTCACTTGGAGGAACACCTGTTTTTCTTCAAAATTGTATATGGCCTCATTAACATCTGCAACATCAATTGCAAAAATAGCTACACAGGCAAGAGGGAGCTCAGGTTAAAATTTCATCCAGTGAACTGGAGTGGAGTCTCGTAATGTAATGGTTAGCACGCTCGATTCACAAGCCGAGAGGATCTGAGTTCAATTCCCAGGCAGGATGAAATCTTAGGCAAGTTTCCTTAGTCCACACTTCTCTGATTACCTAGCATTAAATAGGAATCCAGTTGTTAGTCAATTGGTGGATCGCTTTCCGGTGGTAATAATCCTTCAGAAAATTATTCTCGATCCACAACTGTTTGTGGGACACCACTGTGCACAATTGGCTGCCACGTTTCGCCCACCATATACACAGTCAATCCACTTTATAATATATTAACTGAAGTGTTTTGAGATGTCTCAACAATGTGATAAGATGCTATACGAAATGCAAGGATTATTATTAATATTATTATAACTGCACCTCTAGCAATGAAGTGCCACCTCACTGCTGCACTGTGATCTCAATCTGGATTGTGAGGTTGTGGGGGGCAGGGGGGGGGGGGTTCAAACCTACATAGTTCTGACCCAGAGCTGAGAGTGCCACCAGTTAAGCCAAATTAGCACCACTTTTCTATGACGGAGTCCACGTATGCCATTTCCACAAGGACATACTGCAATCTTCTCTTTGTGTGGTGGTGGACCAAATGACTGGCTTTAAAGCAGAATATATGATTTTGAATATATCTGACAATGATTTCAGATGGGAGGGGCTGGATGTTTCTGAAGATTGGAATTTATACATCAAGTCAAAGTTGTGGAACGTATCATCTCTATGTACTGAGAGCAAGATAAGTAGGAATCAGAGTTTTATCTCACATCAATCTTACCTTCATCTGAAGATTAACTGATAGAGCTAACTAATAAATGTAGGAGCAGCAGAGGCTGTCATCTTTTATTACGACTGCCACAGTCAATGCATATTAATCATTCTCAGTGGATATTGAAGTGTTATTCAATTATGACCAATTTCTGTTGGTAAAGACACAAATAAATTGATATGAGCATCTATCATTCACCTTCTCTGTGGTATACATTCATCTTTTGTAAGCATTGAAAATATTTTAATGCAAGAAAACAATAATTCACTGCCTTGGAAACAGCAAAAAATGGTCACAATGAATATTTCATTTTTCCTGTAACTAAACTTCTTAATTGCTATTTGGGTAGTTCACAAAATAACTAGGATTATGAGCAAAGTCCAGGTAATGATTACAACGGTTTGCTCAAGAATTTCCCATGTTGATTGATTTACCTCGCTCCTCCCTCCCTCTCCAATTTGCTTATCCCCCACTCCACCACCTGCTGCCTTCACTCGGCAGGCTCATCGCCCTTCACCTCTTTCTCTCCACCATCGGCCGGCCATGCTTTCAACTGCTACGCCCCGAAGTTCTGGAATTCTTTCCCTCAATCTCTCCGCCTGACTCCCTTACTCCCCATTTTCAAATCCCGCCTAAGACCTTCCTTTTTGACCATGCTTACGGTCACTTAGCCCCTCCCTCTCCCCTAGCTTGGGGTCAGACGTCACCACTGTCAAGCGCTCCACTACCCTGTGTGAAGGGCACTATATAAATGTTGTTGTTGAATTAGTGGTTTTTGTTACTTTAATTTATAGGGCAGCTAGGGTCATTGGGACAAATTATGTGACACTTTCATATAACACCTCATTGTCTTATTTGCTCATCGTGTGGCATTTTCAGGTGTCCAAAAGGTCTCCGTGACCACCATATACATCCCACTACACGGGGCAGTCACTGGAGGATTAAAGAATTTAAATAACCTCTGAGGCAAGTTTACATTTAAATCGAGGATTTCATGAAATAAAATTTCATTTGTCTGTGAGTATAGTTTATGCTACCTCATCCTGGCAGGTTGTTAACCCATCAATCATCTATATTTCAAAAGGTTAAAATGTCACCTGATTTCAGCTTTATTGTCATCTCAAACAAGGATCAGATGTTTCTGCACAGTAATTTGTACAAAATATGAATGATATCAGTCGTTAGTCAATTGGCAGATAACTTTCCGGGGGTAATAATCCCTTAAAAATATAATAATAATAATTTGCACACTCAATCCACGGCTGTTTGTGGAACACTGCTGTGCGCAATTGGCTACTGCATTTCACCCATAAAATATAGAGTCAATTTACTTTACGGTATAGTCTGTGAAGCGCTTTGAGATGTTTAAACGACATGATAAGGTGTTATATCAAATGCAAGGTTTATTATTATTGTAAGCTACGGTAATTTGACCACAGATGTAAGTAATGTGAAAAACTAAAGGAAAAGTAATGTAAATGTAAAAATTATTATTATATAGTAATTTGGGCTATTCCTTCGCTCTCCTACATGACACAAATACACAGTTCTATAATTCAACTTTCAAGGTTAACTAAGGGCAAAACAATGCTTGAAAGTTGAAAGTGTGGGCACTAAGGTTCCTAGCTAAAACAGCCAACGTTTCTCTTTTTGCTGTCTAATAGCTGGCTGCGGATTTCCAGAATCTTTTGTTTTCAGATTTCTGGGGTTTTCTTTCCTCTTTTATCTTTCAAACTTGAACCATTAAACTTGAACCAAAACCTTTTATCTGTTCAACTCTCCCTCTCAATCCCTCTGATAACGAAAGCTTGACAACCTTTCTTAAAAGAATCTACCATTATTGATTTAGCAAATCTGATAACAGTTTAATCAAAAACATTGTCTATTTTCTGGCAGAAGAATTTGCAACAAAATGAACTTGATGTTTTGCTACATTGCTCTCTTGCTTTTTATTGCATCACATCCGCTTTATTAATTCCACAAAGGTTTTAATACTTGTATTATCCGTCTTAACCTTCTTTGCTTTAAGGAGAGTAAATCTACGATCCTCTAAATCTTTGCTTACAGTAATTGGATCTGAGCCCAAGACCCTGCTCATCTCTTTTCCATGCTCTCACACTGAGAATAACTTTCTGCAAACTTAGCTACAGTGTTCCATGTGTAGCTTAAATAATTAATTCTGATAATTTATTATTCTTAATTGTATTTCTATAGCAATTACACAATCTGTTAGATATAGCCTCGTCAAAGCAGGCACATCAAGTCTGTTTTTCCAACCCTTCATTTACCCATTCACAATCGCTCACAAAACACCGAGTGACAACACTTTACAGTGTCCCCTGTGAAGTTCTTTGAAACGTCTCCCGACACGAAACAAATGTAACCATTATTATTGTTATTTTGATTTGTTCTCACCCAAGTTATATCAGACTGAGTGTGTGTGTGTGTGGGGAGGGGCTGTGGGTGGGGAGGGGCTGTGTGGGGGGAGGGGCTGTGTGGGGGGAGGGGCTGTGTGGGGGGAGGGGCTGTGTGGGGGGAGGGGCTGTGTGGGGGGAGGGGCTGTGTGTGGGGGGAGGGGCTGTGTGGGGGGGAGGGGCTGTGGGTGGGGGGAGGGGCTGTGTGGGGGGAGTGCTGTGTGGGGGGGAGGGGCTGGTGGGGGGGAGGGGCTGTGTGGGGGGGAGGGGCTGTGTGGGGGGGGAGGGGCTGTGTGGGGGGAGGGGCTGTGTGGGGGGAGGGGCTGGTGTGTGGGGGGAGGGGCTGTGGGTGTGGGGGGAGGGCTGTGTGTGGGGGAGGGGCGTGTGGGGGGAGGGGCGTGTGGGGGGAGGGGCTGTGTGTGGGGAGGGGTTGTGTGTGGGGAGGGGCTGTGTGGGGGGAGGGGCTGTGTGGGGGGAGGGGCTGTGTGGGGGGAGGGGCTGTGTGGGGGAGGGGCGTGTGGGGGAGGGGCGTGTGGGGGGAGGGGCGGTGTGGGGGGAGGGGCGGTGGTGGGGAGGGGCTGTGTGGGGGAGGGGCGTGTGTGGGGGGAGGGGCTGTGTGGGGGAGGGGCTGTCTGTGGGGGAGGGGCTGTGTGGGGGGAGGGGCTGTCTGGGGGGAGGGCTGTCTGGGGGGAGGGGCTGTGTGGGGGAGGGCTGTCTGGGGGGAGGGGCTGTTGGGGGAGGGGCTGTGTGGGGAGGGGCCGTGTGGGGGGAGGGGCGTGTGGGGGGAGGGGTGTGTGGGGGAGGGGCTGTGTGTGGGGGAGGGGCTGTCTGGGGGAGGGGCTGTGTGTGGGGAGGGCTGTGTGTGGGGAGGGGCGGTGTGGGGGAGGGGCTGTGTGGGGAGGGGCGGTGTGGGGGGGGGCTGTGTGTGGGGAGGGGCTGTGTGTGGGGGGAGGGGCTGTGTATGTGGGGGAGGGGCTGTGTGTGTGGGGAGGGGCTGTGTGTGTGGGGAGGGGCTGTGTGGGGGGAGGGGCTGTGTGGGGGGAGGGGCTGTGTGGGGGGAGGGGCTGTGTGGGGGGAGGGGCGTGTGTGGGGGAGGGGCTGTGTGTGGGGGGAGGGGCGTGTGGGGGGGAGGGGCGGTGTGGGGGGGGAGGGGGGCTGTGGGGGGAGGGGCGGTGTGGGGGGGGAGGGGCTGTGGGGGGGGAGGGGCGGTGTGGGGGGGAGGGGCTGTGGTGTGGGGGAGGGCGCTGTGTGTG